>NW_028116167.1:0-58444 GCF_964273445.1 Streptopelia decaocto
AAATTCTAGAGAGAATTTTAAAAGCTTCAACAGAATTTCAACAATTTTGAGAGGGATTTGAAAAGTTTCAATGGGAATGGGAAGAATTGGGACAAAAATTGGAAAATTTTTAAGGGACTTTGAAAAAATTTCAACTGGAATTTTAGCAATTTTTTGACGTGAAATTGTAAACATGTGGCCATGGATTTTGAAAATTCTAGAGAGAATTTTAAAAGCTTCAAGAGAATTTCAACAATTTGGAGAGGGATTTGAAAAGTTTCAATGGGAATGGGAAGAATTGGGACAAAAATTGGAAAATTTTTCAGGGACTTTGAAAAAATTGCAACTGGAATTTTAGCCATTTTTTGACGTGAAATTGTAAACATGTGGACATGGATTTTGAAACTTCTAGAGAGAATTTTAAAAGCTTCAACAGAATTTCAACAATTTGGAGAGGGATTTGAAAAGTTTCAATGGGAATGGGAAGAATTGGGACAAAAATTGGAAAATATTTAAGGGAATTTGAAAAAATTTCAACTGGAATTTTAGCAATTTTTTGACGTGAAATTGTAAACATGTGGACATGGATTTTGAAAATTCTAGAGGGAATTTTAAAAGCTTCAACAGAATTTCAACAATTTGGAGAGGGATTTGAAAAGTTTCAATGGGAATGGGAAGAATTGGGACAAAAATTGGAAAATTTTTAAGGGACTTTGAAAAAATTTCAACTGGAATTTTAGCAATTTTTTGACGTGAAATTGTAAACATGTGGCCATGGATTTTGAAAATTCTAGAGAGAATTTTAAAAGCTTCAACAGAATTTCAACAATTTGGAGAGGGATTTGAAAAGTTTCAATGGGAATGGGAAGAATTGGGACAAAAATTGGAAAATTTTTAAGGGACTTTGAAAAAATTTCAACTGGAATTTTAGCAATTTTTTGACGTGAAATCGTAAACATGTTGAAGTGGATTTTGAAAATTCTAGAGAGAATTTTAAAAGCTTCAACAGAATTTCAACAATTTGGAGAGGGATTTGAAAAGTTTCAATGGGAATGGGAAGAATTGGGACAAAAATTGGAAAATTTTTAAGGGACTTTGAAAAAATTTCAACTGGAATTTTAGCAATTTTTTGACGTGAAATTGTAAACATGTGGACATGGATTTTGAAAATTCTAGAGAGAATTTTAAAAGCTTCAAGAGAATTTCAACAATTTTGAGAGGGATTTGAAAAGTTTCAATGGGAATGGGAAGAATTGGGACAAAAATTGGAAAATTTTTAAGGGACTTTGAAAAAATTTCAACTGGAATTTTAGCAATTTTTTGACGTCAAATCGTAAACATGTTGAAGTGGATTTTGAAAATTCTAGAGAGAATTTTAAAAGCTTCAACAGAATTTCAACAATTTGGAGAGGGATTTGAAAAGTTTCAATGGGAATGGGAAGAATTGGGACAAAAATTGGAAAATTTTTAAGGGACTTTGAAAAAATTTCAACTGGAATTTTAGCAATTTTTTGACGTGAAATTGTAAACATGTGGACATGGATTTTGAAAATTCTAGAGAGAATTTTAAAAGCTTCAACAGAATTTCAACAATTTGGAGAGGGATTTGAAAAGTTTCAATGGGAATGGGAAGAATTGGGACAAAAATTGGAAAATTTTTAAGGGACTTTGAAAAAATTTCAACTGGAATTTTAGAAATTTTTTGACGTGAAATTGTAAACATGTGGACATGGATTTTGAAAATTCTAGAGAGAATTTTAAAAGCTTCAAGAGAATTTCAACAATTTTGAGAGGGATTTGAAAAGTTTCAATGGGAATGGGAAGAATTGGGACAAAAATTGGAAAATTTTTAAGGGACTTTGAAAAAATTTCAACTGGAATTTTAGCAATTTGGACGTGAAATTGTAAACATGTGGACATGGATTTTGAAACTTCTAGAGAGAATTTTAAAAGCTTCAAGAGAATTTCAACAATTTGGAGAGGGATTTGAAAAGTTTCAATGGGAATGGGAAGAATTGGGACAAAAATTGGAAAATTTTTAAGGGACTTTGAAAAAATTTCAACTGGAATTTTAGCAATTTTTTGACGTGAAATTGTAAACATGTGGACATGGATTTTGAAAATTCTAGAGAGAATTTTAAAAGCTTCAACAGAATTTCAACAATTTGGAGAGGGATTTGAAAAGTTTCAATGGGAATGGGAAGAATTGGGACAAAAATTGGAAAATTTTTAAGGGACTTTGAAAAAATTTCAACTGGAATTTTAGCCATTTTTTGACGTGAAATTGTAAACATGTGGACATGGATTTTGAAAATTCTAGAGAGAATTTTAAAAGCTTCAAGAGAATTTCAACAATTTTGAGAGGGATTTGAAAAGTTTCAATGGGAATGGGAAGAATTGGGACAAAAATTGGAAAATTTTTAAGGGACTTTGAAAAAATTGCAACTGGAATTTTAGCCATTTTTTGACGTGAAATTGTAAACATGTGGACATGGATTTTGAAAATTCTAGAGAGAATTTTAAAAGCTTCAAGAGAATTTCAACAATTTTGAGAGGGATTTGAAAAGTTTCAATGGGAATGGGAAGAATTGGGACAAAAATTGGAAAAATTTAAAGGGACTTTGAAAAAATTTCAACTGGAATTTTAGCAATTTTTTGACGTGAAATTGTAAACATGTGGACATGGATTTTGAAAATTCTAGAGAGAATTTTAAAAGCTTCAAGAGAATTTCAACAATTTTGAGAGGGATTTGAAAAGTTTCAATGGGAATGGGAAGAATTGGGACAAAAATTGGAAAATTTTTAAGGGACTTTGAAAAAATTTCAACTGGAATTTTAGCAATTTTTTGACGTGAAATTGTAAACATGTGGACATGGATTTTGAAACTTCTAGAGAGAATTTTAAAAGCTTCAAGAGAATTTCAACAATTTTGAGAGGGATTTGAAAAGTTTCAATGGGAATGGGAAGAATTGGGACAAAAATTGGAAAATTTTTAAGGGACTTTGAAAAAATTTCAACTGGAATTTTAGCAATTTTTTGACGTGAAATTGTAAACATGTGGACATGGATTTTGAAAATTCTAGAGAGAATTTTAAAAGCTTCAAGAGAATTTCAACAATTTGGAGAGGGATTTGAAAAGTTTCAATGGGAATGGGAAGAATTGGGACAAAAATTGGAAAATTTTTAAGGGACTTTGAAAAAATTTCAACTGGAATTTTAGCAATTTTTTGACGTGAAATTGTAAACATGTGGACATGGATTTTGAAAATTCTAGAGAGAATTTTAAAAGCTTCAACAGAATTTCAACAATTTGGAGAGGGATTTGAAAAGTTTCAATGGGAATGGGAAGAATTGGGACAAAAATTGGAAAATTTTTAAGGGACTTTGAAAAAATTTCAACTGGAATTTTAGCAATTTTTTGACGTGAAATTGTAAACATGTGGACATGGATTTTGAAAATTCTAGAGAGAATTTTAAAAGCTTCAAGAGAATTTCAACAATTTTGAGAGGGATTTGAAAAGTTTCAATGGGAATGGGAAGAATTGGGACAAAAATTGGAAAAATTTAAAGGGACTTTGAAAAAATTTCAACTGGAATTTTAGCAATTTTTTGACGTGAAATTGTAAACATGTGGACATGGATTTTGAAAATTCTAGAGAGAATTTTAAAAGCTTCAACAGAATTTCAACAATTTGGAGAGGGATTTGAAAAGTTTCAATGGGAATGGGAAGAATTGGGACAAAAATTGGAAAATTTTTAAGGGACTTTGAAAAAATTTCAACTGGAATTTTAGCAATTTTTTGACGTGAAATCGTAAACATGTGGACATGGATTTTGAAAATTCTAGAGAGAATTTTAAAAGCTTCAACAGAATTTCAACAATTTGGAGAGGGATTTGAAAAGTTTCAATGGGAATGGGAAGAATTGGGACAAAAATTGGAAAATTTTGAAGGGACTTTGAAAAAATTTCAACTGGAATTTTAGCAATTTTTTGACGTGAAATTGTAAACATGTTGAAGTGGATTTTGAAAATTCTAGAGGGAATTTTAAAAGCTTCAACAGAATTTCAACAATTTTGAGAGGGATTTGAAAAGTTTCAATGGGAATGGGAAGAATTGGGACAAAAATTGGAAAATTTTTAAGGGACTTTGAAAAAATTTCAACTGGAATTTTAGCAATTTTTTGACGTGAAATTGTAAACATGTGGACATGGATTTTGAAAATTCTAGAGAGAATTTTAAAAGCTTCAACAGAATTTCAACAATTTTGAGAGGGATTTGAAAAGTTTCAATGGGAATGGGAAGAATTGGGACAAAAATTGGAAAATTTTTAAGGGACTTTGAAAAAATTGCAACTGGAATTTTAGCCATTTTTTGACGTGAAATTGTAAACATGTGGACATGGATTTTGAAAATTCTAGAGAGAATTTTAAAAGCTTCAAGAGAATTTCAACAATTTGGAGAGGGATTTGAAAAGTTTCAATGGGAATGGGAAGAATTGGGACAAAAATTGGAAAATTTTTCAGGGACTTTGAAAAAATTTCAACTGGAATTTTAGCAATTTTTTTTATGTGAAATTGTAAACATGTGGACATGGATTTTGAAACTTCTAGAGAGAATTTTAAAAGCTTCAAGAGAATTTCAACAATTTGGAGAGGGATTTGAAAAGTTTCAATGGGAATGGGAAGAATTGGGACAAAAATTGGAAAATTTTTAAGGGACTTTGAAAAAATTTCAACTGGAATTTTAGCAATTTTTTGACGTGAAATTGTAAACATGTGGCCATGGATTTTGAAAATTCTAGAGAGAATTTTAAAAGCTTCAAGAGAATTTCAACAATTTTGAGAGGGATTTGAAAAGTTTCAATGGGAATGGGAAGAATTGGGACAAAAATTGGAAAATTTTTAAGGGACTTTGAAAAAATTTCAACTGGAATTTTAGCAATTTTTTGACGTGAAATTGTAAACATGTGGCCATGGATTTTGAAAATTCTAGAGAGAATTTTAAAAGCTTCAAGAGAATTTCAACAATTTGGAGAGGGATTTGAAAAGTTTCAATGGGAATGGGAAGAATTGGGACAAAAATTGGAAAATTTTTAAGGGACTTTGAAAAAATTTCAACTGGAATTTTAGCAATTTTTTGACGTGAAATTGT
The DNA here is from genome assembly GCF_964273445.1 of Streptopelia decaocto. NCBI lineage: Eukaryota > Metazoa > Chordata > Aves > Columbiformes > Columbidae > Streptopelia > Streptopelia decaocto. The sequence continues at coordinate 5,134 of NW_028116167.1, forward strand.
AAACATGTGGACATGGATTTTGAAACTTCTAGAGAGAATTTTAAAAGCTTCAAGAGAATTTCAACAATTTTGAGAGGGATTTGAAAAGTTTCAATGGGAATGGGAAGAATTGGGACAAAAATTGGAAAATTTTTAAGGGACTTTGAAAAAATTTCAACTGGAATTTTAGCAATTTTTTGACGTGAAATTGTAAACATGTGGCCATGGATTTTGAAAATTCTAGAGAGAATTTTAAAAGCTTCAAGAGAATTTCAACAATTTGGAGAGGGATTTGAAAAGTTTCAATGGGAATGGGAAGAATTGGGACAAAAATTGGAAAATTTTTAAGGGACTTTGAAAAAATTTCAACTGGAATTTTAGCAATTTTTTGACGTGAAATTGTAAACATGTGGACATGGATTTTGAAAATTCTAGAGAGAATTTTAAAAGCTTCAACAGAATTTCAACAATTTGGAGAGGGATTTGAAAAGTTTCAATGGGAATGGGAAGAATTGGGACAAAAATTGGAAAATTTTTAAGGGACTTTGAAAAAATTTCAACTGGAATTTTAGCAATTTTTTGACGTGAAATTGTAAACATGTGGACATGGATTTTGAAAATTCTAGAGAGAATTTTAAAAGCTTCAAGAGAATTTCAACAATTTTGAGAGGGATTTGAAAAGTTTCAATGGGAATGGGAAGAATTGGGACAAAAATTGGAAAAATTTAAAGGGACTTTGAAAAAATTTCAACTGGAATTTTAGCAATTTTTTGACGTGAAATTGTAAACATGTGGACATGGATTTTGAAAATTCTAGAGAGAATTTTAAAAGCTTCAACAGAATTTCAACAATTTGGAGAGGGATTTGAAAAGTTTCAATGGGAATGGGAAGAATTGGGACAAAAATTGGAAAATTTTTAAGGGACTTTGAAAAAATTTCAACTGGAATTTTAGCAATTTTTTGACGTGAAATCGTAAACATGTGGACATGGATTTTGAAAATTCTAGAGAGAATTTTAAAAGCTTCAAGAGAATTTCAACAATTTGAGAGGGATTTGAAAAGTTTCAATGGGAATGGGAAGAATTGGGACAAAAATTGGAAAATTTTAAGGGACTTTTGAAAAAATTTCAACTGGAATTTTAGCAATTTTTTGACGTGAAATTGTAAACATGTGGACATGGATTTTGAAAATTCTAGAGGGAATTTTAAAAGCTTCAAGAGAATTTCAACAATTTTGAGAGGGATTTGAAAAGTTTCAATGGGAATGGGAAGAATTGGGACAAAAATTGGAAAATTTTTAAGGGACTTTGAAAAAATTTCAACTGGAATTTTAGCAATTTTTTGACGTGAAATTGTAAACATGTGGACATGGATTTTGAAAATTCTAGAGAGAATTTTAAAAGCTTCAACAGAATTTCAACAATTTGGAGAGGGATTTGAAAAGTTTCAATGGGAATGGGAAGAATTGGGACAAAAATTGGAAAATTTTTAAGGGACTTTGAAAAAATTTCAACTGGAATTTTAGCAATTTGGACGTGAAATTGTAAACATGTGGACATGGATTTTGAAACTTCTAGAGAGAATTTTAAAAGCTTCAAGAGAATTTCAACAATTTGGAGAGGGATTTGAAAAGTTTCAATGGGAATGGGAAGAATTGGGACAAAAATTGGAAAATTTTTCAGGGACTTTGAAAAAATTTCAACTGGAATTTTAGCAATTTTTTTATGTGAAATTGTAAACATGTGGACATGGATTTTGAAACTTCTAGAGAGAATTTTAAAAGCTTCAAGAGAATTTCAACAATTTGGAGAGGGATTTGAAAAGTTTCAATGGGAATGGGAAGAATTGGGACAAAAATTGGAAAATTTTTAAGGGACTTTGAAAAAATTTCAACTGGAATTTTAGCAATTTTTTTGACGTGAAATTGTAAACATGTGGCCATGGATTTTGAAAATTCTAGAGAGAATTTTAAAAGCTTCAAGAGAATTTCAACAATTTGGAGAGGGATTTGAAAAGTTTCAATGGGAATGGAAGAATTGGGACAAAAATTGGAAAATTTTTAAGGGACTTTGAAAAAATTTCAACTGGAATTTTAGCCATTTTTTGACGTGAAATTGTAAACATGTGGACATGGATTTTGAAAATTCTAGAGAGAATTTTAAAAGCTTCAAGAGAATTTCAACAATTTTGAGAGGGATTTGAAAAGTTTCAATGGGAATGGGAAGAATTGGGACAAAAATTGGAAAAATTTAAAGGGACTTTGAAAAAATTTCAACTGGAATTTTAGCAATTTTTTTTATGTGAAATTGTAAACATGTGGACATGGATTTTGAAACTTCTAGAGAGAATTTTAAAAGCTTCAACAGAATTTCAACAATTTGGAGAGGGATTTGAAAAGTTTCAATGGGAATGGGAAGAATTGGGACAAAAATTGGAAAATTTTTAAGGGACTTTGAAAAAATTTCAACTGGAATTTTAGCAATTTTTTGACGTGAAATTGTAAACATGTGGACATGGATTTTGAAAATTCTAGAGAGAATTTTAAAAGCTTCAAGAGAATTTCAACAATTTGGAGAGGGATTTGAAAAGTTTCAATGGGAATGGGAAGAATTGGGACAAAAATTGGAAAATTTTGAAGGGACTTTGAAAAAATTTCAACTGGAATTTTAGCAATTTTTTGACGTGAAATTGTAAACATGTGGACATGGATTTTGAAAATTCTAGAGAGAATTTTAAAAGCTTCAACAGAATTTCAACAATTTTGAGAGGGATTTGAAAAGTTTCAATGGGAATGGGAAGAATTGGGACAAAAATTGGAAAAATTTAAAGGGACTTTGAAAAAATTTCAACTGGAATTTTAGCAATTTTTTGACGTGAAATTGTAAACATGTGGACATGGATTTTGAAACTTCTAGAGAGAATTTTAAAAGCTTCAAGAGAATTTCAACAATTTGGAGAGGGATTTGAAAAGTTTCAATGGGAATGGGAAGAATTGGGACAAAAATTGGAAAATTTTTAAGGGACTTTGAAAAAATTTCAACTGGAATTTTAGCAATTTTTTGACGTGAAATCGTAAACATGTGGACATGGATTTTGAAAATTCTAGAGAGAATTTTAAAAGCTTCAACAGAATTTCAACAATTTGGAGAGGGATTTGAAAAGTTTCAATGGGAATGGGAAGAATTGGGACAAAAATTGGAAAATTTTTAAGGGACTTTGAAAAAATTTCAACTGGAATTTTAGCAATTTTTTGACGTGAAATTGTAAACATGTGGACATGGATTTGAAAATTCTAGAGGGAATTTTAAAAGCTTCAACAGAATTTCAACAATTTTGAGAGGGATTTGAAAAGTTTCAATGGGAATGGGAAGAATTGGGACAAAAATTGGAAAATTTTTAAGGGACTTTGAAAAAATTTCAACTGGAATTTTAGCAATTTTTTGACGTGAAATTGTAAACATGTGGACATGGATTTTGAAAATTCTAGAGAGAATTTTAAAAGCTTCAACAGAATTTCAACAATTTGGAGAGGGATTTGAAAAGTTTCAATGGGAATGGGAAGAATTGGGACAAAAATTGGAAATTTTTAAGGGACTTTGAAAAAATTTCAACTGGAATTTTAGCAATTTGGACGTGAAATTGTAAACATGTGGACATGGATTTTGAAACTTCTAGAGAGAATTTTAAAAGCTTCAAGAGAATTTCAACAATTTGGAGAGGGATTTGAAAAGTTTCAATGGGAATGGGAAGAATTGGGACAAAAATTGGAAAATTTTTCAGGGACTTTGAAAAATTTCAACTGGAATTTTAGCAATTTTTTTTATGTGAAATTGTAAACATGTGGACATGGATTTTGAAACTTCTAGAGAGAATTTTAAAAGCTTCAAGAGAATTTCAACAATTTGGAGAGGGATTTGAAAAGTTTCAATGGGAATGGGAAGAATTGGGACAAAAATTGGAAAATTTTTAAGGGACTTTGAAAAAATTTCAACTGGAATTTTAGCAATTTTTTGACGTGAAATTGTAAACATGTGGCCATGGATTTTGAAAATTCTAGAGAGAATTTTAAAAGCTTCAAGAGAATTTCAACAATTTTGAGAGGGATTTGAAAAGTTTCAATGGGAATGGGAAGAATTGGGACAAAAATTGGAAAATTTTTAAGGGACTTTGAAAAAATTTCAACTGGAATTTTAGCAATTTTTTGACGTGAAATTGTAAACATGTGGCCATGGATTTTGAAAATTCTAGAGAGAATTTTAAAAGCTTCAAGAGAATTTCAACAATTTTGAGAGGGATTTTGAAAAGTTTCAATGGGAATGGGAAGAATTGGGACAAAAATTGGAAAAATTTAAAGGGACTTTGAAAAAATTTCAACTGGAATTTTAGCAATTTTTTTTATGTGAAATTGTAAACATGTGGACATGGATTTTGAAACTTCTAGAGAGAATTTTAAAAGCTTCAACAGAATTTCAACAATTTGGAGAGGGATTTGAAAAGTTTCAATGGGAATGGAAGAATTGGGACAAAAATTGGAAAATTTTTAAGGGACTTTGAAAAAATTTCAACTGGAATTTTAGCAATTTTTTGACGTGAAATCGTAAACATGTGGACATGGATTTTGAAAATTCTAGAGAGAATTTTAAAAGCTTCAACAGAATTTCAACAATTTGGAGAGGGATTTGAAAAGTTTCAATGGGAATGGGAAGAATTGGGACAAAAATTGGAAAATTTTGAAGGGACTTTGAAAAAATTTCAACTGGAATTTTAGCAATTTTTTGACGTGAAATTGTAAACATGTGGACATGGATTTTGAAAATTCTAGAGGGAATTTTAAAAGCTTCAACAGAATTTCAACAATTTTGAGAGGGATTTGAAAAGTTTCAATGGGAATGGGAAGAATTGGGACAAAAATTGGAAAATTTTTAAGGGACTTTGAAAAAATTTCAACTGGAATTTTAGCAATTTTTTGACGTGAAATTGTAAACATGTGGACATGGATTTTGAAAATTCTAGAGAGAATTTTAAAAGCTTCAACAGAATTTCAACAATTTTGAGAGGGATTTGAAAAGTTTCAATGGGAATGGGAAGAATTGGGACAAAAATTGGAAAATTTTTAAGGGACTTTGAAAAAATTTCAACTGGAATTTTAGCAATTTTTTGACGTGAAATTGTAAACATGTGGACATGGATTTTGAAAATTCTAGAGAGAATTTTAAAAGCTTCAAGAGAATTTCAACAATTTTGAGAGGGATTTGAAAAGTTTCAATGGGAATGGGAAGAATTGGGACAAAAATTGGAAAATTTTTAAGGGACTTTGAAAAAATTTCAACTGGAATTTTAGCAATTTTTTTGACGTCAAATCGTAAACATGTTGAAGTGGATTTTGAAAATTCTAGAGAGAATTTTAAAAGCTTCAACAGAATTTCAACAATTTTGAGAGGGATTTGAAAAGTTTCAATGGGAATGGGAAGAATTGGGACAAAAATTGGAAAATTTTTAAGGGACTTTGAAAAAATTTCAACTGGAATTTTAGCAATTTTTTGACGTGAAATCGTAAACATGTTGAAGTGGATTTTGAAAATTCTAGAGAGAATTTTAAAAGCTTCAAGAGAATTTCAACAATTTTGAGAGGGATTTGAAAAGTTTCAATGGGAATGGGAAGAATTGGGACAAAAATTGGAAAAATTTTAAGGGACTTTGAAAAAATTTCAACTGGAATTTTAGCAATTTTTTGACGTCAAATCGTAAACATGTTGAAGTGGATTTTGAAAATTCTAGAGAGAATTTTAAAAGCTTCAACAGAATTTCAACAATTTTGAGAGGGATTTGAAAAGTTTCAATGGGAATGGGAAGAATTGGGACAAAAATTGGAAAATTTTTAAGGGACTTTGAAAAAATTTCAACTGGAATTTTAGCCATTTTTTGACGTGAAATCGTAAACATGTTGAAGTGGATTTTGAAAATTCTAGAGAGAATTTTAAAAGCTTCAACAGAATTTCAACAATTTTGAGAGGGATTTGAAAAGTTTCAATGGGAATGGGAAGAATTGGGACAAAAATTGGAAAATTTTTAAGGGACTTTGAAAAAATTTCAACTGGAATTTTAGCAATTTTTTGACGTGAAATTGTAAACATGTGGCCATGGATTTTGAAAATTCTAGAGAGAATTTTAAAAGCTTCAAGAGAATTTCAACAATTTTGAGAGGGATTTGAAAAGTTTCAATGGGAATGGGAAGAATTGGGACAAAAATTGGAAAATTTTTAAGGGACTTTGAAAAAATTTCAACTGGAATTTTAGCAATTTGGACGTGAAATTGTAAACATGTGGACATGGATTTTGAAACTTCTAGAGAGAATTTTAAAAGCTTCAAGAGAATTTCAACAATTTGGAGAGGGATTTGAAAAGTTTCAATGGGAATGGGAAGAATTGGGACAAAAATTGGAAAATTTTTAAGGGACTTTGAAAAAATTTCAACTGGAATTTTAGCAATTTTTTGACGTGAAATTGTAAACATGTGGACATGGATTTTGAAAATTCTAGAGAGAATTTTAAAAGCTTCAACAGAATTTCAACAATTTGGAGAGGGATTTGAAAAGTTTCAATGGGAATGGGAAGAATTGGGACAAAAATTGGAAAATTTTTAAGGGACTTTGAAAAAATTTCAACTGGAATTTTAGCAATTTTTTGACGTGAAATCGTAAACATGTGGACATGGATTTTGAAAATTCTAGAGAGAATTTTAAAAGCTTCAACAGAATTTCAACAATTTGGAGAGGGATTTGAAAAGTTTCAATGGGAATGGGAAGAATTGGGACAAAAATTGGAAAATTTTTAAGGGACTTTGAAAAAATTTCAACTGGAATTTTAGCAATTTTTTGACGTGAAATTGTAAACATGTGGACATGGATTTTGAAAATTCTAGAGGGAATTTTAAAAGCTTCAACAGAATTTCAACAATTTTGAGAGGGATTTGAAAAGTTTCAATGGGAATGGGAAGAATTGGGACAAAAATTGGAAAATTTTTAAGGGACTTTGAAAAAATTTCAACTGGAATTTTAGCAATTTTTTGACGTGAAATTGTAAACATGTTGAAGTGGATTTTGAAAATTCTAGAGAGAATTTTAAAAGCTTCAAGAGAATTTCAACAATTTTGAGAGGGATTTGAAAAGTTTCAATGGGAATGGGAAGAATTGGGACAAAAATTGGAAAATTTTTAAGGGACTTTGAAAAAATTGCAACTGGAATTTTAGCCATTTTTTGACGTGAAATTGTAAACATGTGGACATGGATTTTGAAACTTCTAGAGAGAATTTTAAAAGCTTCAACAGAATTTCAACAATTTTGAGAGGGATTTGAAAAGTTTCAATGGGAATGGGAAGAATTGGGACAAAAATTGGAAAATTTTTAAGGGACTTTGAAAAAATTTCAACTGGAATTTTAGCAATTTTTTGACGTGAAATCGTAAACATGTTGAAGTGGATTTTGAAAATTCTAGAGAGAATTTTAAAAGCTTCAAGAGAATTTCAACAATTTGGAGAGGGATTTGAAAAGTTTCAATGGGAATGGGAAGAATTGGGACAAAAATTGGAAAATTTTTCAGGGACTTTGAAAAAATTTCAACTGGAATTTTAGCAATTTTTTGACGTGAAATCGTAAACATGTTGAAGTGGAGTTTGAAAATTCTAGAGAGAATTTTAAAAGCTTCAACAGAATTTCAAAAATTTTGAGAGGGATTTGAAAAGTTTCAATGGGAATGGGAAGATTTGGGACAAAAATTGGAAAATTTTTAAGGGACTTTGAAAAAATTTCAACTGGAATTTTAGCAATTTTTTGACGTGAAATTGTAAACATGTGGACATGGATTTTGAAACTTCTAGAGAGAATTTTAAAAGCTTCAACAGAATTTCAACAATTTTGAGAGGGATTTGAAAAGTTTCAATGGGAATGGGAAGAATTGGGACAAAAATTGGAAAATTTTTAAGGGACTTTGAAAAAATTTCAACTGGAATTTTAGCAATTTGGACGTGAAATTGTAAACATGTGGACATGGATTTTGAAACTTCTAGAGAGAATTTTAAAAGCTTCAACAGAATTTCAACAATTTTGAGAGGGATTTGAAAAGTTTCAATGGGAATGGGAAGAATTGGGACAAAAATTGGAAAATTTTTTAGGGGCTTTGAAAAAATTTCAACTGGAATTTTAGCCATTTTTTGACGTGAAATTGTAAACATGTGGCCATGGATTTTGAAAATTCTAGAGAGAATTTTAAAAGCTTCAACAGAATTTCAACAATTTGGAGAGGGATTTGAAAAGTTTCAATGGGAATGGGAAGAATTGGGACAAAAATTGGAAAATTTTTCAGGGACTTTGAAAAAATTTCAACTGGAATTTTAGCAATTTTTTGACGTGAAATCGTAAACATGTTGAAGTGGAGTTTGAAAATTCTAGAGAGAATTTTAAAAGCTTCAACAGAATTTCAACAATTTTGAGAGGGATTTGAAAAGTTTCAATGGGAATGGGAAGAATTGGGACAAAAATTGGAAAATTTTTAAGGGACTTTGAAAAAATTTCAACTGGAATTTTAGCAATTTTTTGACGTGAAATCGTAAACATGTTGAAGTGGATTTTGAAAATTCTAGAGAGAATTTTAAAAGCTTCAACAGAATTTCAACAATTTTGAGAGGGATTTGAAAAGTTTCAATGGGAATGGGAAGAATTGGGACAAAAATTGGAAAATTTTTAAGGGACTTTGAAAAAATTTCAACTGGAATTTTAGCAATTTTTTGACGTGAAATTGTAAACATGTGGACATGGATTTTGAAACTTCTAGAGAGAATTTTAAAAGCTTCAAGAGAATTTCAACAATTTTGAGAGGGATTTGAAAAGTTTCAATGGGAATGGGAAGAATTGGGACAAAAATTGGAAAATTTTTAAGGGACTTTGAAAAAATTTCAACTGGAATTTTAGCAATTTGGACGTGAAATTGTAAACATGTGGACATGGATTTTGAAACTTCTAGAGAGAATTTTAAAAGCTTCAACAGAATTTCAACAATTTTGAGAGGGATTTGAAAAGTTTCAATGGGAATGGGAAGAATTGGGACAAAAATTGGAAAATTTTTTAGGGGCTTTGAAAAAATTGCAACTGGAATTTTAGCAATTTTTTTATGTGAAATTGTAAACATGTGGACATGGATTTTGAAAATTCTAGAGAGAATTTTAAAAGCTTCAACAGAATTTCAACAATTTTGAGAGGGATTTGAAAAGTTTCAATGGGAATGGGAAGAATTGGGACAAAAATTGGAAAAATTTTTAAGGGACTTTGAAAAAATTTCAACTGGAATTTTAGCAATTTTTTGACGTGAAATTGTAAACGTGGACATGGATTTTGAAAATTCTAGAGAGAATTTTAAAAGCTTCAACAGAATTTCAACAATTTTGAGAGGGATTTGAAAAGTTTCAATGGGAATGGGAAGAATTGGGACAAAAATTGGAAAATTTTTAAGGGACTTTGAAAAAATTTCAACTGGAATTTTAGCAATTTTTTGACGTGAAATTGTAAACATGTGGCCATGGATTTTGAAAATTCTAGAGAGAATTTTAAAAGCTTCAACAGAATTTCAACAATTTGGAGAGGGATTTGAAAAGTTTCAATGGGAATGGGAAGAATTGGGACAAAAATTGGAAAATTTTTAAGGGACTTTGAAAAAATTGCAACTGGAATTTTAGCAATTTTTTTTATGTGAAATTGTAAACATGTGGACATGGATTTTGAAAATTCTAGAGAGAATTTTAAAAGCTTCAACAGAATTTCAACAATTTTGAGAGGGATTTGAAAAGTTTCAATGGGAATGGGAAGAATTGGGACAAAAATTGGAAAATATTTAAGGGACTTTGAAAAAATTTCAACTGGAATTTTAGCAATTTTTTGACGTGAAAATGTAAACATGTGGACATGGATTTTGAAAATTCTAGAGAGAATTTTAAAAGCTTCAAGAGAATTTCAACAATTTTGAGAGGGATTTGAAAAGTTTCAATGGGAATGGGAAGAATTGGGACAAAAATTGGAAAATTTTTAAGGGACTTTGAAAAAATTTCAACTGGAATTTTAGCAATTTTTTGACGTGAAATTGTAAACATGTGGCCATGGATTTTGAAAATTCTAGAGAGAATTTTAAAAGCTTCAACAGAATTTCAACAATTTAGAGAGGGATTTGAAAAGTTTCAATGGGAATGGGAAGAATTGGGACAAAAATTGGAAAATTTTTAAGGGACTTTGAAAAAATTTCAACTGGAATTTTAAAAATTTTTTGACGTGAAATTGTAAACATGTGGACATGGATTTTGAAACTTCTAGAGAGAATTTTAAAAGCTTCAACAGAATTTCAACAATTTGGAGAGGGATTTGAAAAGTTTCAATGGGAATGGGAAGAATTGGGACAAAAATTGGAAAATTTTTAAGGGACTTTGAAAAAATTTCAACTGGAATTTTAGCAATTTGGACGTGAAATTGTAAACATGTGGACATGGATTTTGAAACTTCTAGAGAGAATTTTAAAAGCTTCAAGAGAATTTCAACAATTTTGAGAGGGATTTGAAAAGTTTCAATGGGAATGGGAAGAATTGGGACAAAAATTGGAAAATTTTTAAGGGACTTTGAAAAAATTGCAACTGGAATTTTAGCAATTTTTTTTTATGTGAAATTGTAAACATGTGGACATGGATTTTGAAAATTCTAGAGAGAATTTTAAAAGCTTCAAGAGAATTTCAACAATTTTGAGAGGGATTTGAAAAGTTTCAATGGCAATGGGAAGAATGGGGACAAAAATTGGAAAATTTTTAAGGGACTTTGAAAAAATTTCAACTGGAATTTTAGCAATTTTTTGACGTGAAATTGTAAACATGTGGACATGGATTTTGAAAATTCTAGAGAGAATTTTAAAAGCTTCAACAGAATTTCAACAATTTGGAGAGGGATTTGAAAAGTTTCAATGGGAATGGGAAGAATTGGGACAAAAATTGGAAAATTTTTAAGGGACTTTGAAAAAATTTCAACTGGAATTTTAGCAATTTTTTGACGTGAAATTGTAAACATGTGGACATGGATTTTGAAAATTCTAGAGGGAATTTTAAAAGCTTCAACAGAATTTCAACAATTTTGAGAGGGATTTGAAAAGTTTCAATGGGAATGGGAAGAATTGGGACAAAAATTGGAAAATTTTTTAGGGGCTTTGAAAAAATTGCAACTGGAATTTTAGCAATTTTTTTTATGTGAAATTGTAAACATGTGGACATGGATTTTGAAAATTCTAGAGAGAATTTTAAAAGCTTCAACAGAATTTCAACAATTTTGAGAGGGATTTGAAAAGTTTCAATGGGAATGGGAAGAATTGGGACAAAAATTGGAAAAATTTTTAAGGGACTTTGAAAAAATTTCAACTGGAATTTTAGCAATTTTTTGACGTGAAATTGTAAACGTGGACATGGATTTTGAAAATTCTAGAGAGAATTTTAAAAGCTTCAACAGAATTTCAACAATTTGGAGAGGGATTTGAAAAGTTTCAATGGGAATGGGAAGAATTGGGACAAAAATTGGAAAATTTTTAAGGGACTTTGAAAAAATTGCAACTGGAATTTTAGCAATTTTTTTTATGTGAAATTGTAAACATGTGGACATGGATTTTGAAAATTCTAGAGAGAATTTTAAAAGCTTCAACAGAATTTCAACAATTTGGAGAGGGATTTGAAAAGTTTCAATGGGAATGGGAAGAATTGGGACAAAAATTGGAAAATATTTAAGGGACTTTGAAAAAATTTCAACTGGAATTTTAGCAATTTTTTGACGTGAAAATGTAAACATGTGGACATGGATTTTGAAAATTCTAGAGAGAATTTTAAAAGCTTCAACAGAATTTCAACAATTTGGAGAGGGATTTGAAAAGTTTCAATGGGAATGGGAAGAATTGGGACAAAAATTGGAAAATTTTTAAGGGACTTTGAAAAAATTTCAACTGGAATTTTAGCAATTTTTTGACGTGAAATTGTAAACATGTGGACATGGATTTTGAAAATTCTAGAGAGAATTTTAAAAGCTTCAACAGAATTTCAACAATTTTGAGAGGGATTTGAAAAGTTTCAATGGGAATGGGAAGAATTGGGACAAAAATTGGAAAATTTTTAAGGGACTTTGAAAAAATTTCAACTGGAATTTTAGCAATTTTTTTTATGTGAAATTGTAAACATGTGGACATGGATTTTGAAAATTCTAGAGAGAATTTTAAAAGCTTCAAGAGAATTTCAACAATTTGGAGAGGGATTTGAAAAGTTTCAATGGGAATGGGAAGAATTGGGACAAAAATTGGAAAATTTTTAAGGGACTTTGAAAAAATTTCAACTGGAATTTTAGCAATTTTTTTTATGTGAAATTGTAAACATGTGGACATGGATTTTGAAAATTCTAGAGAGAATTTTAAAAGCTTCAACAGAATTTCAACAATTTTGAGAGGGATTTGAAAAGTTTCAATGGCAATGGGAAGAATGGGGACAAAAATTGGAAAATTTTTAAGGGACTTTGAAAAAATTTCAACTGGAATTTTAGCCATTTTTTGACGTGAAATTGTAAACATGTGGCCATGGATTTTGAAAATTCTAGAGAGAATTTTAACAATTTGGAGAGGATTTCAACAATTTGGAGAGGGATTTGAAAAGTTTCAATGGGAATGGGAAGAATTGGGACAAAAATTGGAAAATTTTTAAGGGACTTTGAAAAAATTTCAACTGGAATTTTAGCAATTTTTTGACGTGAAATCGTAAACATGTTGAAGTGGATTTTGAAAATTCTAGAGAGAATTTTAAAAGCTTCAACAGAATTTCAACAATTTTGAGAGGGATTTGAAAAGTTTCAATGGGAATGGGAAGAATTGGGACAAAAATTGGAAAATTTTGAAGGGACTTTGAAAAAATTTCAACTGGAATTTTAGCAATTTTTTGACGTGAAATCGTAAACATGTTGAAGTGGATTTTGAAAATTCTAGAGAGAATTTTAAAAGCTTCAACAGAATTTCAACAATTTGGAGAGGGATTTGAAAAGTTTCAATGGGAATGGGAAGAATTGGGACAAAAATTGGAAAATTTTTAAGGGACTTTGAAAAAATTTCAACTGGAATTTTAGCAATTTTTTGACGTGAAATTGTAAACATGTGGACATGGATTTTGAAACTTCTAGAGAGAATTTTAAAAGCTTCAAGAGAATTTCAACAATTTTGAGAGGGATTTGAAAAGTTTCAATGGGAATGGGAAGAATTGGGACAAAAATTGGAAAATTTTGAAGGGACTTTGAAAAAATTTCAACTGGAATTTTAGCAATTTGGACGTGAAATTGTAAACATGTGGACATGGATTTTGAAACTTCTAGAGAGAATTTTAAAAGCTTCAACAGAATTTCAACAATTTTGAGAGGGATTTGAAAAGTTTCAATGGGAATGGGAAGAATTGGGACAAAAATTGGAAAATTTTTTAGGGGCTTTGAAAAAATTGCAACTGGAATTTTAGCAATTTTTTTTATGTGAAATTGTAAACATGTGGACATGGATTTTGAAAATTCTAGAGAGAATTTTAAAAGCTTCAACAGAATTTCAACAATTTTGAGAGGGATTTGAAAAGTTTCAATGGGAATGGGAAGAATTGGGACAAAAATTGGAAAAATTTTTTAAGGGACTTTGAAAAAATTTCAACTGGAATTTTAGCAATTTTTTGACGTGAAATTGTAAACGTGGACATGGATTTTGAAAATTCTAGAGAGAATTTTAAAAGCTTCAAGAGAATTTCAACAATTTTGAGAGGGATTTGAAAAGTTTCAATGGGAATGGGAAGAATTGGGACAAAAATTGGAAAATTTTTAAGGGACTTTGAAAAAATTTCAACTGGAATTTTAGCAATTTTTTGACGTGAAATTGTAAACATGTGGCCATGGATTTTGAAAATTCTAGAGAGAATTTTAAAAGCTTCAACAGAATTTCAACAATTTGGAGAGGGATTTGAAAAGTTTCAATGGGAATGGGAAGAATTGGGACAAAAATTGGAAAATTTTTAAGGGACTTTGAAAAAATTTCAACTGGAATTTTAGCCATTTTTTTATGTGAAATTGTAAACATGTGGACATGGATTTTGAAAATTCTAGAGAGAATTTTAAAAGCTTCAACAGAATTTCAACAATTTTGAGAGGGATTTGAAAAGTTTCAATGGGAATGGGAGGAATTGGGACAAAAATTGGAAAATATTTAAGGGACTTTGAAAAAATTTCAACTGGAATTTTAGCAATTTTTTGACGTAAAAATGTAAACATGTGGACATGGATTTTGAAAATTCTAGAGAGAATTTTAAAAGCTTCAACAGAATTTCAACAATTTAGAGAGGGATTTGAAAAGTTTCAATGGGAATGGGAAGAATTGGGACAAAAATTGGAAAATTTTTAAGGGACTTTGAAAAAATTTCAACTGGAATTTTAGCAATTTTTTGACGTGAAATTGTAAACATGGACATGGATTTTGAAAATTCTAGAGAGAATTTTAAAAGCTTCAAGAGAATTTCAACAATTTTGAGAGGGATTTGAAAAGTTTCAATGGGAATGGGAAGAATTGGGACAAAAATTGGAAAATTTTTAAGGGACTTTGAAAAAATTTCAACTGGAATTTTAGCAATTTTTTGACGTGAAATTGTAAACATGTGGCCATGGATTTTGAAAATTCTAGAGAGAATTTTAAAAGCTTCAACAGAATTTCAACAATTTAGAGAGGGATTTGAAAAGTTTCAATGGGAATGGGAAGAATTGGGACAAAAATTGGAAAATTTTTAAGGGACTTTGAAAAAATTTCAACTGGAATTTTAAAAATTTTTTGACGTGAAATTGTAAACATGTGGACATGGATTTTGAAAATTCTAGAGAGAATTTTAAAAGCTTCAACAGAATTTCAACAATTTTGAGAGGGATTTGAAAAGTTTCAATGGGAATGGGAAGAATTGGGACAAAAATTGGAAAATTTTTAAGGGACTTTGAAAAAATTTCAACTGGAATTTTAGCAATTTGGACGTGAAATTGTAAACATGTGGACATGGATTTTGAAAATTCTAGAGAGAATTTTAAAAGCTTCAAGAGAATTTCAACAATTTGGAGAGGGATTTGAAAAGTTTCAATGGGAATGGGAAGAATTGGGACAAAAATTGGAAAATTTTTAAGGGACTTTGAAAAAATTTCAACTGGAATTTTAGCAATTTTTTGACGTGAAATTGTAAACATGTGGCCATGGATTTTGAAAATTCTAGAGAGAATTTTAAAAGCTTCAACAGAATTTCAACAATTTGGAGAGGGATTTGAAAAGTTTCAATGGGAATGGGAAGAATTGGGACAAAAATTGGAAAATTTTTAAGGGACTTTGAAAAAATTTCAACTGGAATTTTAGCAATTTTTTGACGTGAAATCGTAAACATGTGGCCATGGATTTTGAAAATTCTAGAGAGAATTTTAAAAGCTTCAAGAGAATTTCAACAATTTGGAGAGGGATTTGAAAAGTTTCAATGGGAATGGGAAGAATTGGGACAAAAATTGGAAAATTTTTAAGGGACTTTGAAAAAATTTCAACTGGAATTTTAGCAATTTGGACGTGAAATTGTAAACATGTGGACATGGATTTTGAAACTTCTAGAGAGAATTTTAAAAGCTTCAACAGAATTTCAACAATTTTGAGAGGGATTTGAAAAGTTTCAATGGGAATGGGAAGAATTGGGACAAAAATTGGAAAATTTTTAAGGGACTTTGAAAAAATTGCAACTGGAATTTTAGCAATTTTTTTATGTGAAATTGTAAACATGTGGACATGGATTTTGAAAATTCTAGAGAGAATTTTAAAAGCTTCAACAGAATTTCAACAATTTTGAGAGGGATTTGAAAAGTTTCAATGGGAATGGGAAGAATTGGGACAAAAATTGGAAAAATTTTTAAGGGACTTAGAAAAAATTTCAACTGGAATTTTAGCAATTTTTTGACGTGAAATTGTAAACGTGGACATGGATTTTGAAAATTCTAGAGAGAATTTTAAAAGCTTCAAGAGAATTTCAACAATTTTGAGAGGGATTTGAAAAGTTTCAATGGGAATGGGAAGAATTGGGACAAAAATTGGAAAATTTTTAAGGGACTTTGAAAAAATTTCAACTGGAATTTTAGCAATTTTTTGACGTGAAATTGTAAACATGTGGCCATGGATTTTGAAAATTCTAGAGAGAATTTTAAAAGCTTCAACAGAATTTCAACAATTTGGAGAGGGATTTGAAAAGTTTCAATGGGAATGGGAAGAATTGGGACAAAAATTGGAAAATTTTTAAGGGACTTTGAAAAAATTGCAACTGGAATTTTAGCAATTTTTTTTATGTGAAATTGTAAACATGTGGACATGGATTTTGAAAATTCTAGAGAGAATTTTAAAAGCTTCAAGAGAATTTCAACAATTTTGAGAGGGATTTGAAAAGTTTCAATGGGAATGGGAAGAATTGGGACAAAAATTGGAAAATATTTAAGGGACTTTGAAAAAATTTCAACTGGAATTTTAGCAATTTTTTGACGTAAAAATGTAAACATGTGGACATGGATTTTGAAAATTCTAGAGAGAATTTTAAAAGCTTCAACAGAATTTCAACAATTTTGAGAGGGATTTGAAAAGTTTCAATGGGAATGGGAAGAATTGGGACAAAAATTGGAAAATTTTTAAGGGACTTTGAAAAAATTTCAACTGGAATTTTAGCAATTTTTTGACGTGAAATTGTAAACGTGGACATGGATTTTGAAAATTCTAGAGAGAATTTTAAAAGCTTCAAGAGAATTTCAACAATTTTGAGAGGGATTTGAAAAGTTTCAATGGGAATGGGAAGAATTGGGACAAAAATTGGAAAATTTTTAAGGGACTTTGAAAAAATTTCAACTGGAATTTTAGCAATTTTTTGACGTGAAATTGTAAACATGTGGCCATGGATTTTGAAAATTCTAGAGAGAATTTTAAAAGCTTCAACAGAATTTCAACAATTTAGAGAGGGATTTGAAAAGTTTCAATGGGAATGGGAAGAATTGGGACAAAAATTGGAAAATTTTTAAGGGACTTTGAAAAAATTTCAACTGGAATTTTAAAAATTTTTTGACGTGAAATTGTAAACATGTGGACATGGATTTTGAAACTTCTAGAGAGAATTTTAAAAGCTTCAAGAGAATTTCAACAATTTGGAGAGGGATTTGAAAAGTTTCAATGGGAATGGGAAGAATTGGGACAAAAATTGGAAAATTTTTAAGGGACTTTGAAAAAATTTCAACTGGAATTTTAGCAATTTGGACGTGAAATTGTAAACATGTGGACATGGATTTTGAAACTTCTAGAGAGAATTTTAAAAGCTTCAACAGAATTTCAACAATTTTGAGAGGGATTTGAAAAGTTTCAATGGGAATGGGAAGAATTGGGACAAAAATTGGAAAATTTTTAAGGGACTTTGAAAAAATTGCAACTGGAATTTTAGCAATTTTTTTTATGTGAAATTGTAAACATGTGGACATGGATTTTGAAAATTCTAGAGAGAATTTTAAAAGCTTCAACAGAATTTCAACAATTTTGAGAGGGATTTGAAAAGTTTCAATGGGAATGGGAAGAATGGGGACAAAAATTGGAAAATTTTTAAGGGACTTTGAAAAAATTGCAACTGGAATTTTAGCAATTTTTTGACGTGAAATTGTAAACATGTGGACATGGATTTTGAAAATTCTAGAGAGAATTTTAAAAGCTTCAACAGAATTTCAACAATTTTGAGAGGGATTTGAAAAGTTTCAATGGGAATGGGAAGAATTGGGACAAAAATTGGAAAATTTTTAAGGGACTTTGAAAAAATTTCAACTGGAATTTTAGCCATTTTCTGACGTGAAATTGTAAACATGTTGAAGTGGATTTTGAAAATTCTAGAGAGAATTTTAAAAGCTTCAACAGAATTTCAACAATTTTGAGAGGGATTTGAAAAGTTTCAATGGGAATGGGAAGAATTGGGACAAAAATTGGAAAATTTTTAAGGGACTTTGAAAAAATTGCAACTGGTATTTTAGCCATTTTTTGACGTGAAATTGTAAACATGTGGACATGGATTTTGAAAATTCTAGAGAGAATTTTAAAAGCTTCAAGAGAATTTCAACAATTTTGAGAGGGATTTGAAAAGTTTCAATGGGAATGGGAAGAATTGGGACAAAAATTGGAAAATTTTTAAGGGACTTTGAAAAAATTTCAACTGGAATTTTAGCCATTTTCTGACGTGAAATTGTAAACATGTTGAAGTGGATTTTGAAAATTCTAGAGAGAATTTTAAAAGCTTCAACAGAATTTCAACAATTTTGAGAGGGATTTGAAAAGTTTCAATGGGAATGGGAAGAATTGGGACAAAAATTGGAAAATTTTTAAGGGACTTTGAAAAAATTTCAACTGGAATTTTAGCAATTTTTTGACGTGAAATTGTAAACATGTCGACATGGATGTTGAAAATTCTAGAGAGAATTTTAAAAGCTTCAACAGAATTTCAACAATTTTGAGAGGGATTTGAAAAGTTTCAATGGGAATGGGAAGAATTGGGACAAAAATTGGAAAATTTTTAAGGGACTTTGAAAAAATTTCAACTGGAATTTTAGCAATTTTTTGACGTGAAATTGTAAACATGTGGACATGGATTTTGAAAATTCTAGAGAGAATTTTAAAAGCTTCAAGAGAATTTCAACAATTTTGAGAGGGATTTGAAAAGTTTCAATGGGAATGGGAAGAATTGGGACAAAAATTGGAAAATTTTTAAGGGACTTTGAAAAAATTTCAACTGGAATTTTAGCAATTTTTTGACGTGAAATTGTAAACATGTGGCCATGGATTTTGAAAATTCTAGAGAGAATTTTAAAAGCTTCAACAGAATTTCAACAATTTTGAGAGGGATTTGAAAAGTTTCAATGGGAATGGGAAGAATTGGGACAAAAATTGGAAAATTTTTAAGGGACTTTGAAAAAATTTCAACTGGAATTTTAGCAATTTTTTGACGTGAAATTTTAAACATGTGGACATGGATTTTGAAAATTCTAGAGAGAATTTTAAAAGCTTCAACAGAATTTCAACAATTTGGAGAGGGATTTGAAAAGTTTCAATGGGAATGGGAAGAATTGGGACAAAAATTGGAAAATATTTAAGGGACTTTGAAAAAATTTCAACTGGAATTTTAGCAATTTTTTGACGTGAAAATGTAAACATGTGGACATGGATTTTGAAAATTCTAGAGAGAATTTTAAAAGCTTCAACAGAATTTCAACAATTTTGAGAGGGATTTGAAAAGTTTCAATGGGAATGGGAAGAATTGGGACAAAAATTGGAAAATTTTTAAGGGACTTTGAAAAAATTTCAACTGGAATTTTAGCAATTTTTTGACGTGAAATTGTAAACGTGGCCATGGATTTTGAAAATTCTAGAGAGAATTTTAAAAGCTTCAAGAGAATTTCAACAATTTGGAGAGGGATTTGAAAAGTTTCAATGGGAATGGGAAGAATTGGGACAAAAATTGGAAAATATTTAAGGGACTTTGAAAAAATTTCAACTGGAATTTTAGCAATTTTTTGACGTGAAATTGTAAACATGTGGACATGGATTTTGAAAATTCTAGAGAGAATTTTAAAAGCTTCAACAGAATTTCAACAATTTTGAGAGGGATTTGAAAAGTTTCAATGGGAATGGGAAGAATTGGGACAAAAATTGGAAAATTTTTAAGGGACTTTGAAAAAATTTCAACTGGAATTTTAGCAATTTTTTGACGTGAAATTGTAAACATGTGGCCATGGATTTTGAAAATTCTAGAGAGAATTTTAAAAGCTTCAACAGAATTTCAACAATTTTGAGAGGGATTTGAAAAGTTTCAATGGGAATGGGAAGAATTGGGACAAAAATTGGAAAATTTTTCAGGGACTTTGAAAAAATTTCAACTGGAATTTTAGCCATTTTTTGACGTGAAATTGTAAACATGTGGACATGGATTTTGAAAATTCTAGAGAGAATTTTAAAAGCTTCAACAGAATTTCAACAATTTGGAGAGGGATTTGAAAAGTTTCAATGGGAATGGGAAGAATTGGGACAAAAATTGGAAAATTTTTAAGGGACTTTGAAAAAATTTCAACTGGAATTTTAGCAATTTTTTGACGTGAAATTGTAAACATGTGGACATGGATTTTGAAAATTCTAGAGAGAATTTTAAAAGCTTCAACAGAATTTCAACAATTTTGAGAGGGATTTGAAAAGTTTCAATGGGAATGGGAAGAATTGGGACAAAAATTGGAAAATTTTTAAGGGACTTTGAAAAAATTTCAACTGGAATTTTAGCAATTTTTTGACGTGAAATCGTAAACATGTGGACATGGATTTTGAAAATTCTAGAGAGAATTTTAAAAGCTTCAACAGAATTTCAACAATTTGGAGAGGGATTTGAAAAGTTTCAATGGGAATGGGAAGAATTGGGACAAAAATGGGAAAATTTTTAAGGGACTTTGAAAAAATTTCAACTGGAATTTTAGAAATTTTTTGACGTGAAATTGTAAACATGTGGACATGGATTTTGAAAATTCTAGAGAGAATTTTAAAAGCTTCAACAGAATTTCAACAATTTTGAGAGGGATTTGAAAAGTTTCAATGGGAATGGGAAGAATTGGGACAAAAATTGGAAAATTTTTAAGGGACTTTGAAAAAATTGCAACTGGAATTTTAGCCATTTTTTGACGTGAAATTGTAAACATGTGGACATGGATTTTGAAAATTCTAGAGAGAATTTTAAAAGCTTCAACAGAATTTCAACAATTTTGAGAGGGATTTGAAAAGTTTCAATGGGAATGGGAAGAATTGGGACAAAAATTGGAAAATTTTTAAGGGACTTTGAAAAAATTTCAACTGGAATTTTAGCCATTTTCTGACGTGAAATTGTAAACATGTTGAAGTGGATTTTGAAAATTCTAGAGAGAATTTTAAAAGCTTCAACAGAATTTCAACAATTTTGAGAGGGATTTGAAAAGTTTCAATGGGAATGGGAAGAATTGGGACAAAAATTGGAAAATTTTTAAGGGACTTTGAAAAAATTTCAACTGGAATTTTAGCAATTTTTTGACGTGAAAATGTAAACATGTGGACATGGATTTTGAAAATTCTAGAGAGAATTTTAAAAGCTTCAACAGAATTTCAACAATTTTGAGAGGGATTTGAAAAGTTTCAATGGGAATGGGAAGAATTGGGACAAAAATTGGAAAATTTTTAAGGGACTTTGAAAAAATTTCAACTGGAATTTTAGCAATTTTTTGACGTGAAATTGTAAACGTGGCCATGGATTTTGAAAATTCTAGAGAGAATTTTAAAAGCTTCAAGAGAATTTCAACAATTTTGAGAGGGATTTGAAAAGTTTCAATGGGAATGGGAAGAATTGGGACAAAAATTGGAAAATATTTAAGGGACTTTGAAAAAATTTCAACTGGAATTTTAGCAATTTTTTGACGTGAAATTGTAAACATGTGGACATGGATTTTGAAAATTCTAGAGAGAATTTTAAAAGCTTCAACAGAATTTCAACAATTTGGAGAGGGATTTGAAAAGTTTCAATGGGAATGGGAAGAATTGGGACAAAAATTGGAAAATTTTTAAGGGACTTTGAAAAAATTTCAACTGGAATTTTAGCAATTTTTTGACGTGAAATTGTAAACATGTGGCCATGGATTTTGAAAATTCTAGAGAGAATTTTAAAAGCTTCAACAGAATTTCAACAATTTTGAGAGGGATTTGAAAAGTTTCAATGGGAATGGGAAGAATTGGGACAAAAATTGGAAAATTTTTAAGGGACTTTGAAAAAATTTCAACTGGAATTTTAGCCATTTTTTGACGTGAAATTGTAAACATGTGGACATGGATTTTGAAAATTCTAGAGAGAATTTTAAAAGCTTCAACAGAATTTCAACAATTTGGAGAGGGATTTGAAAAGTTTCAATGGGAATGGGAAGAATTGGGACAAAAATTGGAAAATTTTTAAGGGACTTTGAAAAAATTTCAACTGGAATTTTAGCAATTTTTTGACGTGAAATTGTAAACATGTGGCCATGGATTTTGAAAATTCTAGAGAGAATTTTAAAAGCTTCAAGAGAATTTCAACAATTTTGAGAGGGATTTGAAAAGTTTCAATGGGAATGGGAAGAATTGGGACAAAAATTGGAAAATTTTTAAGGGACTTTGAAAAAATTTCAACTGGAATTTTAGCAATTTTTTGACGTGAAATCGTAAACATGTGGACATGGATTTTGAAACTTCTAGAGAGAATTTTAAAAGCTTCAAGAGAATTTCAACAATTTGGAGAGGGATTTGAAAAGTTTCAATGGGAATGGGAAGAATTGGGACAAAAATTGGAAAATTTTTAAGGGACTTTGAAAAAATTTCAACTGGAATTTTAGAAATTTTTTGACGTGAAATTGTAAACATGTGGACATGGATTTTGAAAATTCTAGAGAGAATTTTAAAAGCTTCAACAGAATTTCAACAATTTTGAGAGGGATTTGAAAAGTTTCAATGGGAATGGGAAGAATTGGGACAAAAATTGGAAAATTTTTAAGGGACTTTGAAAAAATTGCAACTGGTATTTTAGCCATTTTTTGACGTGAAATTGTAAACATGTGGACATGGATTTTGAAAATTCTAGAGAGAATTTTAAAAGCTTCAACAGAATTTCAACAATTTTGAGAGGGATTTGAAAAGTTTCAATGGGAATGGGAAGAATTGGGACAAAAATTGGAAAATTTTTAAGGGACTTTGAAAAAATTTCAACTGGAATTTTAGCCATTTTCTGACGTGAAATTGTAAACATGTTGAAGTGGATTTTGAAAATTCTAGAGAGAATTTTAAAAGCTTCAACAGAATTTCAACAATTTTGAGAGGGATTTGAAAAGTTTCAATGGGAATGGGAAGAATTGGGACAAAAATTGGAAAATTTTTAAGGGACTTTGAAAAAATTTCAACTGGAATTTTAGCAATTTTTTGACGTGAAATTGTAAACATGTCGACATGGATTTTGAAAATTCTAGAGAGAATTTTAAAAGCTTCAACAGAATTTCAACAATTTTGAGAGGGATTTGAAAAGTTTCAATGGGAATGGGAAGAATTGGGACAAAAATTGGAAAATTTTTAAGGGACTTTGAAAAAATTTAAACTGGAATTTTAGCAATTTTTTGACGTGAAATTGTAAACATGTTGAAGTGGATTTTGAAAATTCTAGAGAGAATTTTAAAAGCTTCAAGAGAATTTCAACAATTTGGAGAGGGATTTGAAAAGTTTCAATGGGAATGGGAAGAATTGGGACAAAAATTGGAAAATATTTAAGGGACTTTGAAAAAATTTCAACTGGAATTTTAGCAATTTTTTGACGTGAAATTGTAAACATGTGGACATGGATTTTGAAAATTCTAGAGAGAATTTTAAAAGCTTCAACAGAATTTCAACAATTTTGAGAGGGATTTGAAAAGTTTCAATGGGAATGGGAAGAATTGGGACAAAAATTGGAAAATTTTTAAGGGACTTTGAAAAAATTTCAACTGGAATTTTAGCAATTTTTTGACGTGAAATCGTAAACATGTGGACATGGATTTTGAAAATTCTAGAGAGAATTTTAAAAGCTTCAACAGAATTTCAACAATTTTGAGAGGGATTTGAAAAGTTTCAATGGGAATGGGAAGAATTGGGACAAAAATTGGAAAATTTTTAAGGGACTTTGAAAAAATTTCAACTGGAATTTTAGCAATTTTTTGACGTGAAATTGTAAATATGTGGACATGGATTTTGAAAACTCTAGAGAGAATTTTAAAAGCTTCAACAGAATTTCAACAATTTTGAGAGGGATTTGAAAAGTTTCAATGGGAATGGGAAGAATTGGGACAAAAATTGGAAAATTTGTAAGGGACTTTGAAAAAATTGCAACTGGAATTTTAGCAATTTTTTGACGTGAAATTGTAAACATGTGGACATGGATTTTGAAAATTCTAGAGAGAATTTTAAAAGCTTCAACAGAATTTCAACAATTTTGAGAGGGATTTGAAAAGTTTCAATGGGAATGGGAAGAATTGGGACAAAAATTGGAAAATTTTTAAGGGACTTTGAAAAAATTTCAACTGGAATTTTAGCAATTTTTTGACGTGAAATCGTAAACATGAGGACATGGATTTTGAAAATTCTAGAGAGAATTTTAAAAGCTTCAACAGAATTTCAACAATTTGGAGAGGTATTTGAAAAGTTTCAATGGGAATGGGAAGAATTGGGACAAAAATTGGAAATTTTTTAAGGGACTTTGAAAAAATTTCAACTGGAATTTTAGCAATATTTTGACGTGAAATTGTAAACATGTGGACATGGATTTTGAAAATTCTAGAGAATTTTAAAAGCTTCAACAGAATTTCAACAATTTGGAGAGGGATTTGAAAAGTTTCAATGGGAATGGGAAGAATTGGGACAAAAATTGGAAAATTTTTAAGGGACTTTGAAAAAATTTCAACTGGAATTTTAGCAATTTTTTGACGTGAAATCGTAAACATGTGGCCATGGATTTTGAAAATTCTAGAGAGAATTTTAAAAGCTTCAAGAGAATTTCAACAATTTTGAGAGGGATTTGAAAAGTTTCAATGGGAATGGGAAGAATTGGGACAAAAATTGGAAAATTTTTAAGGGACTTTGAAAAAATTTCAACTGGAATTTTAGCAATTTTTTGACGTGAAATTGTAAACATGTGGACATGGATTTTGAAACTTCTAGAGAGAATTTTAAAAGCTTCAAGAGAATTTCAACAATTTGGAGAGGGATTTGAAAAGTTTCAATGGGAATGGGAAGAATTGGGACAAAAATTGGAAAATTTTTAAGGGACTTTGAAAAAATTTCAACTGGAATTTTAGCAATTTGGACGTGAAATTGTAAACATGTGGACATGGATTTTGAAACTTCTAGAGAGAATTTTAAAAGCTTCAAGAGAATTTCAACAATTTGGAGAGGGATTTGAAAAGTTTCAATGGGAATGGGAAGAATTGGGACAAAAATTGGAAAATTTTTAAGGGACTTTGAAAAAATTTCAACTGGAATTTTAGCCATTTTTTGACGTGAAATTGTAAACATGTGGACATGGATTTTGAAAATTCTAGAGAGAATTTTAAAAGCTTCAACAGAATTTCAACAATTTGGAGAGGGATTTGAAAAGTTTCAATGGGAATGGGAAGAATTGGGACAAAAATTGGAAAATTATTCAGGGACTTTGAAAAAATTTCAACTGGAATTTTAGCCATTTTTTGACGTGAAATTGTAAACATGTGGACATGGATTTTGAAAATTCTAGAGAGAATTTTAAAAGCTTCAAGAGAATTTCAACAATTTTGAGAGGGATTTGAAGAGTTTCAATGGGAATGGGAAGAATTGGGACAAAAATTGGAAAATTTTGAAGGGACTTTGAAAAAATTTCAACTGGAATTTTAGCCATTTTTTGACGTGAAATTGTAAACATGTGGACATGGATTTTGAAAATTCTGGAGAGAATTTTAAAAGCTTCAAGAGAATTTCAACAATTTTGGGAGGGATTTGAAAAGTTTCAATGGGAATGGGAAGAATTGGGACAAAAATTGGAAAATTTTTAAGGGACTTTGAAAAAATTTCAACTGGAAGTTTAGCAAATTCTTACATGAAATTGTAAACATGTGGCCATGGATTTTGAAAATTCTAGAGAGAATTTTAAAAGCTTCAAGAGAATTGCAACAATTTTGAGAGGGATTTGAAAAGTTTCAATGGGAATGGGAAGAATTGGGACAAAAATTGGAAAATTTTTAAGGGACTTTGAAAAAATTTCAACTGGAATTTTAGCCATTTTTTGACGTGAAATTGTAAACATGTGGCCATGGATTTTGAAAATTCTAGAGAGAATTTTAAAAGCTTCAAGAGAATTTCAACAATTTTGAGAGGGATTTGAAAAGTTTCAATGGGAATGGGAAGAATTGGGACAAAAATTGGAAAATTATTCAGGGACTTTGAAAAAATTTCAACTGGAATTTTAGCCATTTTTTGACGTGAAATTGTAAACATGTGGACATGGATTTTGAAAATTCTAGAGAGAATTTTAAAAGCTTCAAGAGAATTTCAACAATTTTGAGAGGGATTTGAAAAGTTTCAATGGGAATGGGAAGAATTGGGACAAAAATTGGAAAATTTTTAAGGGACTTTGAAAAAATTTCAACTGGAATTTTAGCCATTTTTTGACGTGAAATTGTAAACATGTGGACATGGATTTTGAAAATTCTAGAGAGAATTTTAAAAGCTTCAAGAGAATTTCAACAATTTTGAGAGGGATTTGAAAAGTTTCAATGGGAATGGGAAGAATTGGGACAAAAATTGGAAAATTATTCAGGGACTTTGAAAAAATTTCAACTGGAATTTTAGCCATTTTTTGACGTGAAATTGTAAACATGTGGACATGGATTTTGAAAATTCTAGAGAGAATTTTAAAAGCTTCAAGAGAATTTCAACAATTTTGAGAGGGATTTGAAGAGTTTCAATGGGAATGGGAAGAATTGGGACAAAAATTGGAAAATTTTGAAGGGACTTTGAAAAAATTTCAACTGGAATTTTAGCCATTTTTTGACGTGAAATTGTAAACATGTGGACATGGATTTTGAAAATTCTAGAGAGAATTTTAAAAGCTTCAAGAGAATTTCAACAATTTTGAGAGGGATTTGAAAAGTTTCAATGGGAATGGGAAGAATTGGGACAAAAATTGGAAAATTTTGAAGGGACTTTGAAAAAATTTCAACTGGAATTTTAGCCATTTTTTGACGTGAAATTGTAAACATGTGGACATGGATTTTGAAAATTCTAGAGAGAATTTTAAAAGCTTCAAGAGAATTTCAACAATTTTGGGAGGGATTTGAAAAGTTTCAATGGGAATGGGAAGAATTGGGACAAAAATTGGAAAATTTTTAAGGGACTTTGAAAAAATTTCAACTGGAAGTTTAGCAAATTCTTACATGAAATTGTAAACATGTGGCCATGGATTTTGAAAATTCTAGAGAGAATTTTAAAAGCTTCAAGAGAATTTCAACAATTTTGAGAGGGATTTGAAAAGTTTCAATGGGAATGGGAAGAATTGGGACAAAAATTGGAAAATTTTTAAGGGACTTTGAAAAAATTTCAACTGGAATTTTAGCCATTTTTTGACGTGAAATTGTAAACATGTGGACATGGATTTTGAAAATTCTAGAGAGAATTTTAAAAGCTTCAAGAGAATTTCAACAATTTTGAGAGGGATTTGAAAAGTTTCAATGGGAATGGGAAGAATTGGGACAAAAATTGGAAAATTATTCAGGGACTTTGAAAAAATTTCAACTGGAATTTTAGCCATTTTTTGACGTGAAATTGTAAACATGTGGACATGGATTTTGAAAATTCTAGAGAGAATTTTAAAAGCTTCAAGAGAATTTCAACAATTTTGAGAGGGATTTGAAAAGTTTCAATGGGAATGGGAAGAATTGGGACAAAAATTGGAAAATTTTTAAGGGACTTTGAAAAAATTTCAACTGGAATTTTAGCCATTTTTTGACGTGAAATTGTAAACATGTGGACATGGATTTTGAAAATTCTAGAGAGAATTTTAAAAGCTTCAAGAGAATTTCAACAATTTTGAGAGGGATTTGAAAAGTTTCAATGGGAATGGGAAGAATTGGGACAAAAATTGGAAAATTATTCAGGGACTTTGAAAAAATTTCAACTGGAATTTTAGCCATTTTTTGACGTGAAATTGTAAACATGTGGACATGGATTTTGAAAATTCTAGAGAGAATTTTAAAAGCTTCAAGAGAATTTCAACAATTTTGAGAGGGATTTGAAGAGTTTCAATGGGAATGGGAAGAATTGGGACAAAAATTGGAAAATTTTGAAGGGACTTTGAAAAAATTTCAACTGGAATTTTAGCAATTTTTTTACGTGAAATTGTAAACATGTGGACATGGATTTTGAAAATTCTAGAGAGAATTTTAAAAGCTTCAAGAGAATTTCAACAATTTTGAGAGGGATTTGAAAAGTTTCAATGGGAATGGGAAGAATTGGGACAAAAATTGGAAAATTTTGAAGGGACTTTGAAAAAATTTCAACTGGAATTTTAGCCATTTTTTGACGTGAAATTGTAAACATGTGGACATGGATTTTGAAAATTCTAGAGAGAATTTTAAAAGCTTCAAGAGAATTTCAACAATTTTGGGAGGGATTTGAAAAGTTTCAATGGGAATGGGAAGAATTGGGACAAAAATTGGAAAATTTTTAAGGGACTTTGAAAAAATTTCAACTGGAAGTTTAGCAAATTCTTACATGAAATTGTAAACATGTGGCCATGGATTTTGAAAATTCTAGAGAGAATTTTAAAAGCTTCAAGAGAATTTCAACAATTTTGAGAGGGATTTGAAAAGTTTCAATGGGAATGGGAAGAATTGGGACAAAAATTGGAAAATTTTTAAGGGACTTTGAAAAAATTTCAACTGGAATTTTAGCCATTTTTTGACGTGAAATTGTAAACATGTGGACATGGATTTTGAAAATTCTAGAGAGAATTTTAAAAGCTTCAAGAGAATTTCAACAATTTTGAGAGGGATTTGAAAAGTTTCAATGGGAATGGGAAGAATTGGGACAAAAATTGGAAAATTATTCAGGGACTTTGAAAAAATTTCAACTGGAATTTTAGCCATTTTTTGACGTGAAATTGTAAACATGTGGACATGGATTTTGAAAATTCTAGAGAGAATTTTAAAAGCTTCAAGAGAATTTCAACAATTTTGAGAGGGATTTGAAAAGTTTCAATGGGAATGGGAAGAATTGGGACAAAAATTGGAAAATTTTTAAGGGACTTTGAAAAAATTTCAACTGGAATTTTAGCCATTTTTTGACGTGAAATTGTAAACATGTGGCCATGGATTTTGAAAATTCTAGAGAGAATTTTAAAAGCTTCAAGAGAATTTCAACAATTTTGAGAGGGATTTGAAAAGTTTCAATGGGAATGGGAAGAATTGGGACAAAAATTGGAAAATTATTCAGGGACTTTGAAAAAATTTCAACTGGAATTTTAGCCATTTTTTGACGTGAAATTGTAAACATGTGGCCATGGATTTTGAAAATTCTAGAGAGAATTTTAAAAGCTTCAAGAGAATTTCAACAATTTTGAGAGGGATTTGAAAAGTTTCAATGGGAATGGGAAGAATTGGGACAAAAATTGGAAAATTATTCAGGGACTTTGAAAAATTTCAACTGGAATTTTAGCCATTTTTTGACGTGAAATTGTAAACATGTGGACATGGATTTTGAAAATTCTAGAGAGAATTTTAAAAGCTTCAAGAGAATTTCAACAATTTTGAGAGGGATTTGAAAAGTTTCAATGGGAATGGGAAGAATTGGGACAAAAATTGGAAAATTTTTAAGGGACTTTGAAAAAATTTCAACTGGAATTTTAGCCATTTTTTGACGTGAAATTGTAAACATGTGGACATGGATTTTGAAAATTCTGGAGAGAATTTTAAAAGCTTCAAGAGAATTTCAACAATTTTGAGAGGGATTTGAAAAGTTTCAATGGGAATGGGAAGAATTGGGACAAAAATTGGAAAATTTTTAAGGGACTTTGAAAAAATTTCAACTGGAAGTTTAGCAAATTCTTACATGAAATTGTAAACATGTGGCCATGGATTTTGAAAATTCTAGAGAGAATTTTAAAAGCTTCAAGAGAATTTCAACAATTTTGAGAGGGATTTGAAAAGTTTCAATGGGAATGGGAAGAATTGGGACAAAAATTGGAAAATTTTTAAGGGACTTTGAAAAAATTTCAACTGGAATTTTAGCCATTTTTTGACGTGAAATTGTAAACATGTGGACATGGATTTTGAAAATTCTAGAGAGAATTTTAAAAGCTTCAAGAGAATTTCAACAATTTTGAGAGGGATTTGAAAAGTTTCAATGGGAATGGGAAGAATTGGGACAAAAATTGGAAAATTTTTAAGGGACTTTGAAAAAATTTCAACTGGAATTTTAGCCATTTTTTGACGTGAAATTGTAAACATGTGGACATGGATTTTGAAAATTCTAGAGAGAATTTTAAAAGCTTCAAGAGAATTTCAACAATTTTGAGAGGGATTTGAAAAGTTTCAATGGGAATGGGAAGAATTGGGACAAAAATTGGAAAATTATTCAGGGACTTTGAAAAAATTTCAACTGGAATTTTAGCCATTTTTTGACGTGAAATTGTAAACATGTGGACATGGATTTTGAAAATTCTAGAGAGAATTTTAAAAGCTTCAAGAGAATTTCAACAATTTTGAGAGGGATTTGAAGAGTTTCAATGGGAATGGGAAGAATTGGGACAAAAATTGGAAAATTTTGAAGGGACTTTGAAAAAATTTCAACTGGAATTTTAGCCATTTTTTGACGTGAAATTGTAAACATGTGGACATGGATTTTGAAAATTCTAGAGAGAATTTTAAAAGCTTCAAGAGAATTTCAACAATTTTGAGAGGGATTTGAAAAGTTTCAATGGGAATGGGAAGAATTGGGACAAAAATTGGAAAATTATTCAGGGACTTTGAAAAATTTCAACTGGAATTTTAGCCATTTTTTGACGTGAAATTGTAAACATGTGGACATGGATTTTGAAAATTCTAGAGAGAATTTTAAAAGCTTCAAGAGAATTTCAACAATTTTGAGAGGGATTTGAAAAGTTTCAATGGGAATGGGAAGAATTGGGACAAAAATTGGAAAATTTTTAAGGGACTTTGAAAAAATTTCAACTGGAATTTTAGCCATTTTTTGACGTGAAATTGTAAACATGTGGACATGGATTTTGAAAATTCTGGAGAGAATTTTAAAGGTTCAAGAGAATTTCAACAATTTTGAGAGGGATTTGAAAAGTTTCAATGGGAATGGGAAGAATTGGGACAAAAATTGGAAAATTTTTAAGGGACTTTGAAAAAATTTCAACTGGAATTTTAGCCATTTTTTGACGTGAAATTGTAAACATGTGGACATGGATTTTGAAAATTCTAGAGAGAATTTTAAAAGCTTCAAGAGAATTTCAACAATTTTGAGAGGGATTTGAAAAGTTTCAATGGGAATGGGAAGAATTGGGACAAAAATTGGAAAATTTTTAAGGGACTTTGAAAAAATTTCAACTGGAATTTTAGCCATTTTTTGACGTGAAATTGTAAACATGTGGACATGGATTTTGAAAATTCTAGAGAGAATTTTAAAAGCTTCAAGAGAATTTCAACAATTTTGAGAGGGATTTGAAGAGTTTCAATGGGAATGGGAAGAATTGGGACAAAAATTGGAAAATTTTGAAGGGACTTTGAAAAAATTTCAACTGGAATTTTAGCCATTTTTTGACGTGAAATTGTAAACATGTGGACATGGATTTTGAAAATTCTAGAGAGAATTTTAAAAGCTTCAAGAGAATTTCAACAATTTTGAGAGGGATTTGAAAAGTTTCAATGGGAATGGGAAGAATTGGGACAAAAATTGGAAAATTTTTAAGGGACTTTGAAAAAATTTCAACTGGAATTTTAGCCATTTTTTGACGTGAAATTGTAAACATGTGGACATGGATTTTGAAAATTCTAGAGAGAATTTTAAAAGCTTCAAGAGAATTTCAACAATTTTGGGAGGGATTTGAAAAGTTTCAATGGGAATGGGAAGAATTGGGACAAAAATTGGAAAATTTTTAAGGGACTTTGAAAAAATTTCAACTGGAATTTTAGCCATTTTTTGACGTGAAATTGTAAACATGTGGACATGGATTTTGAAAATTCTAGAGAGAATTTTAAAAGCTTCAAGAGAATTTCAACAATTTTGAGAGGGATTTGAAAAGTTTCAATGGGAATGGGAAGAATTGGGACAAAAATTGGAAAATTATTCAGGGACTTTGAAAAAATTTCAACTGGAATTTTAGCCATTTTTTGACGTGAAATTGTAAACATGTGGACATGGATTTTGAAAATTCTAGAGAGAATTTTAAAAGCTTCAAGAGAATTTCAACAATTTTGAGAGGGATTTGAAAAGTTTCAATGGGAATGGGAAGAATTGGGACAAAAATTGGAAAATTTTGAAGGGACTTTGAAAAAATTTCAACTGGAATTTTAGCCATTTTTTGACGTGAAATTGTAAACATGTGGACATGGATTTTGAAAATTCTAGAGAGAATTTTAAAAGCTTCAAGAGAATTTCAACAATTTTGAGAGGGATTTGAAAAGTTTCAATGGGAATGGGAAGAATTGGGACAAAAATTGGAAAATTTTTAAGGGACTTTGAAAAAATTTCAACTGGAATTTTAGCCATTTTTTGACGTGAAATTGTAAACATGTGGACATGGATTTTGAAAATTCTAGAGAGAATTTTAAAAGCTTCAAGAGAATTTCAACAATTTTGAGAGGGATTTGAAGAGTTTCAATGGGAATGGGAAGAATTGGGACAAAAATTGGAAAATTTTGAAGGGACTTTGAAAAAATTTCAACTGGAATTTTAGCCATTTTTTGACGTGAAATTGTAAACATGTGGACATGGATTTTGAAAATTCTAGAGAGAATTTTAAAAGCTTCAAGAGAATTTCAACAATTTTGGGAGGGATTTGAAAAGTTTCAATGGGAATGGGAAGAATTGGGACAAAAATTGGAAAATTTTTAAGGGACTTTGAAAAAATTTCAACTGGAAGTTTAGCAAATTCTTACATGAAATTGTAAACATGTGGCCATGGATTTTGAAAATTCTAGAGAGAATTTTAAAAGCTTCAAGAGAATTTCAACAATTTTGAGAGGGATTTGAAAAGTTTCAATGGGAATGGGAAGAATTGGGACAAAAATTGGAAAATTATTCAGGGACTTTGAAAAAATTTCAACTGGAATTTTAGCCATTTTTTGACGTGAAATTGTAAACATGTGGACATGGATTTTGAAAATTCTAGAGAGAATTTTAAAAGCTTCAAGAGAATTTCAACAATTTTGAGAGGGATTTGAAAAGTTTCAATGGGAATGGGAAGAATTGGGACAAAAATTGGAAAATTTTTAAGGGACTTTGAAAAAATTTCAACTGGAATTTTAGCCATTTTTTGACGTGAAATTGTAAACATGTGGACATGGATTTTGAAAATTCTAGAGAGAATTTTAAAAGCTTCAAGAGAATTTCAACAATTTTGAGAGGGATTTGAAGAGTTTCAATGGGAATGGGAAGAATTGGGACAAAAATTGGAAAATTTTTAAGGGACTTTGAAAAAATTTCAACTGGAATTTTAGCCATTTTTTGACGTGAAATTGTAAACATGTGGCCATGGATTTTGAAAATTCTAGAGAGAATTTTAAAAGCTTCAAGAGAATTTCAACAATTTTGAGAGGGATTTGAAAAGTTTCAATGGGAATGGGAAGAATTGGGACAAAAATTGGAAAATTTTGAAGGGACTTTGAAAAAATTTCAACTGGAATTTTAGCCATTTTTTGACGTGAAATTGTAAACATGTGGACATGGATTTTGAAAATTCTAGAGAGAATTTTAAAAGCTTCAAGAGAATTTCAACAATTTTGAGAGGGATTTGAAAAGTTTCAATGGGAATGGGAAGAATTGGGACAAAAATTGGAAAATTATTCAGGGACTTTGAAAAAATTTCAACTGGAATTTTAGCCATTTTTTGACGTGAAATTGTAAACATGTGGCCATGGATTTTGAAAATTCTAGAGAGAATTTTTAAAAGCTTCAAGAGAATTTCAACAATTTTGAGAGGGATTTGAAAAGTTTCAATGGGAATGGGAAGAATTGGGACAAAAATTGGAAAATTTTGAAGGGACTTTGAAAAAATTTCAAACTGGAATTTTAGCCATTTTTTGACGTGAAATTGTAAACATGTGGCCATGGATTTTGAAAATTCTAGAGAGAATTTTAAAAGCTTCAAGAGAATTTCAACAATTTTGAGAGGGATTTGAAAAGTTTCAATGGGAATGGAAGAATTGGGACAAAAATTGGAAAATTTTTAAGGGACTTTGAAAAAATTTCAACTGGAATTTTAGCCATTTTTTGACGTGAAATTGTAAACATGTGGACATGGATTTTGAAAATTCTGGAGAGAATTTTAAAAGCTTCAAGAGAATTTCAACAATTTTGGGAGGATTTGAAAAGTTTCAATGGGAATGGGAAGAATTGGGACAAAAATTGGAAAATTTTTAAGGGACTTTGAAAAAATTTCAACTGGAAGTTTAGCAAATTCTTACATGAAATTGTAAACATGTGGCCATGGATTTTGAAAATTCTAGAGAGAATTTTAAAAGCTTCAAGAGAATTTCAACAATTTTGAGAGGGATTTGAAAAGTTTCAATGGGAATGGGAAGAATTGGGACAAAAATTGGAAAATTATTCAGGGACTTTGAAAAAATTTCAACTGGAATTTTAGCCATTTTTTGACGTGAAATTGTAAACATGTGGACATGGATTTTGAAAATTCTAGAGAGAATTTTAAAAGCTTCAAGAGAATTTCAACAATTTTGAGAGGGATTTGAAAAGTTTCAATGGGAATGGGAAGAATTGGGACAAAAATTGGAAAATTTTTAAGGGACTTTGAAAAAATTTCAACTGGAATTTTAGCCATTTTTTGACGTGAAATTGTAAACATGTGGACATGGATTTTGAAAATTCTAGAGAGAATTTTAAAAGCTTCAAGAGAATTTCAACAATTTTGAGAGGGATTTGAAGAGTTTCAATGGGAATGGGAAGAATTGGGACAAAAATTGGAAAATTTTGAAGGGACTTTGAAAAAATTTCAACTGGAATTTTAGCCATTTTTTGACGTGAAATTGTAAACATGTGGCCATGGATTTTGAAAATTCTAGAGAGAATTTTTAAAAGCTTCAAGAGAATTTCAACAATTTTGAGAGGGATTTGAAAAGTTTCAATGGGAATGGAAGAATTGGGACAAAAATTGGAAAATTTTTAAGGGACTTTGAAAAAAATTTCAACTGGAATTTTAGCCATTTTTTGACGTGAAATTGTAAACATGTGGACATGGATTTTGAAAATTCTGGAGAGAATTTTAAAAGCTTCAAGAGAATTTCAACAATTTTGGGAGGGATTTGAAAAGTTTCAATGGGAATGGGAAGAATTGGGACAAAAATTGGAAAATTTTTAAGGGACTTTGAAAAAATTTCAACTGGAAGTTTAGCAAATTCTTACATGAAATTGTAAACATGTGGCCATGGATTTTGAAAATTCTAGAGAGAATTTTAAAAGCTTCAAGAGAATTTCAACAATTTTGAGAGGGATTTGAAAAGTTTCAATGGGAATGGGAAGAATTGGGACAAAAATTGGAAAATTTTGAAGGGACTTGAAAAAATTTCAACTGGAATTTTAGCCATTTTTTGACGTGAAATTGTAAACATGTGGACATGGATTTTGAAAATTCTAGAGAGAATTTTAAAAGCTTCAAGAGAATTTCAACAATTTTGAGAGGGATTTGAAAAGTTTCAATGGGAATGGGAAGAATTGGGACAAAAATTGGAAAATTATTCAGGGACTTTGAAAAAATTTCAACTGGAATTTTAGCCATTTTTTGACGTGAAATTGTAAACATGTGGACATGGATTTTGAAAATTCTAGAGAGAATTTTAAAAGCTTCAAGAGAATTTCAACAATTTTGAGAGGGATTTGAAAAGTTTCAATGGGAATGGGAAGAATTGGGACAAAAAATTGGAAAATTTTTAAGGGACTTTGAAAAAATTTCAACTGGAATTTTAGCCATTTTTTGACATGAAATTGTAAACATGTGGACATGGATTTTGAAAATTCTAGAGAGAATTTTAAAAGCTTCAAGAGAATTTCAACAATTTTGAGAGGGATTTGAAAAGTTTCAATGGGAATGGGAAGAATTGGGACAAAAATTGGAAAATTTTTAAGGGACTTTGAAAAAATTTCAACTGGAATTTTAGCCATTTTTTGACGTGAAATTGTAAACATGTGGACATGGATTTTGAAAATTCTAGAGAGAATTTTAAAAGCTTCAAGAGAATTTCAACAATTTTGAGAGGGATTTGAAGAGTTTCAATGGGAATGGGAAGAATTGGGACAAAAATTGGAAAATTTTGAAGGGACTTTGAAAAAATTTCAACTGGAATTTTAGCCATTTTTTGACGTGAAATTGTAAACATGTGGACAATGGATTTTGAAAATTCTAGAGAGAATTTTAAAAGCTTTAAGAGAATTTCAACAATTTTGAGAGGGATTTGAAAAGTTTCAATGGGAATGGGAAGAATTGGGACAAAAATTGGAAAATTTTTAAGGGACTTTGAAAAAATTTCAACTGGAATTTTAGCCATTTTTTGACGTGAAATTGTAAACATGTGGACATGGATTTTGAAAATTCTAGAGAGAATTTTAAAAGCTTCAAGAGAATTTCAACAATTTTGGGAGGGATTTGAAAAGTTTCAATGGGAATGGGAAGAATTGGGACAAAAATTGGAAAATTTTTAAGGGACTTTGAAAAAATTTCAACTGGAAGTTTAGCAAATTCTTACATGAAATTGTAAACATGTGGCCATGGATTTTGAAAATTCTAGAGAGAATTTTAAAAGCTTCAAGAGAATTTCAACAATTTTGAGAGGGATTTGAAAAGTTTCAATGGGAATGGGAAGAATTGGGACAAAAATTGGAAAATTTTTAAGGGACTTTGAAAAAATTTCAACTGGAATTTTAGCCATTTTTTGACGTGAAATTGTAAACATGTGGCCATGGATTTTGAAAATTCTAGAGAGAATTTAAAAGCTTCAAGAGAATTTCAACAATTTTGAGAGGGATTTGAAAAGTTTCAATGGGAATGGGAAGAATTGGGACAAAAATTGGAAAATTTTTAAGGGACTTTGAAAAAATTTCAACTGGAATTTTAGCCATTTTTTGACGTGAAATTGTAAACATGTGGACATGGATTTTGAAAATTCTAGAGAGAATTTTAAAAGCTTCAAGAGAATTTCAACAATTTTGAGAGGGATTTGAAAAGTTTCAATGGGAATGGGAAGAATTGGGACAAAAATTGGAAAATTTTTAAGGGACTTTGAAAAAATTTCAACTGGAATTTTAGCCATTTTTTGACGTGAAATTGTAAACATGTGGACATGGATTTTGAAAATTCTAGAGAGAATTTTAAAAGCTTCAAGAGAATTTCAACAATTTTGAGAGGGATTTGAAAAGTTTCAATGGGAATGGGAAGAATTGGGACAAAAATTGGAAAATTATTCAGGGACTTTGAAAAAATTTCAACTGGAATTTTAGCCATTTTTTGACGTGAAATTGTAAACATGTGGACATGGATTTTGAAAATTCTAGAGAGAATTTTAAAAGCTTCAGAGAATTTCAACAATTTTGAGAGGGATTTGAAGAGTTTCAATGGGAATGGGAAGAATTGGGACAAAAATTGGAAAATTTTTAAGGGACTTTGAAAAAATTTCAACTGGAATTTTAGCCATTTTTTGACGTGAAATTGTAAACATGTGGACATGGATTTTGAAAATTCTAGAGAGAATTTTAAAAGCTTCAAGAGAATTTCAACAATTTTGAGAGGGATTTGAAAAGTTTCAATGGGAATGGGAAGAATTGGGACAAAAATTGGAAAATTTTTAAGGGACTTTGAAAAAATTTCAACTGGAATTTTAGCCATTTTTTGACGTGAAATTGTAAACATGTGGACATGGATTTTGAAAATTCTAGAGAGAATTTTAAAAGCTTCAAGAGAATTTCAACAATTTTGAGAGGGATTTGAAAAGTTTCAATGGGAATGGGAAGAATTGGGACAAAAATTGGAAAATTTTGAAGGGACTTTGAAAAATTTCAACTGGAATTTTAGCCATTTTTTGACGTGAAATTGTAAACATGTGGCCATGGATTTTGAAAATTCTAGAGAGAATTTTAAAAGCTTCAAGAGAATTTCAACAATTTTGAGAGGGATTTGAAAAGTTTCAATGGGAATGGGAAGAATTGGGACAAAAATTGGAAAATTTTTAAGGGACTTTGAAAAAATTTCAACTGGAAGTTTAGCAAATTCTTACATGAAATTGTAAACATGTGGCCATGGATTTTGAAAATTCTAGAGAGAATTTTAAAAGCTTCAAGAGAATTTCAACAATTTTGAGAGGGATTTGAAAAGTTTCAATGGGAATGGGAAGAATTGGGACAAAAATTGGAAAATTTTTAAGGGACTTTGAAAAAATTTCAACTGGAATTTTAGCCATTTTTTGACGTGAAATTGTAAACATGTGGACATGGATTTTGAAAATTCTAGAGAGAATTTTAAAAAGCTTCAAGAGAATTTCAACCATTTGGAGAGGGATTTGAAAAGTTTCAATGGGAATGGGAAGAATTGGGACAAAAATTGGAAAATTATTCAGGGACTTTGAAAAAATTTCAACTGGAATTTTAGCCATTTTTTGACGTGAAATTGTAAACATGTGGACATGGATTTTGAAAATTCTAGAGAGAATTTTAAAAGCTTCAAGAGAATTTCAACAATTTTGAGAGGGATTTGAAAAGTTTCAATGGGAATGGGAAGAATTGGGACAAAAATTGGAAAATTTTTAAGGGACTTTGAAAAAATTTCAACTGGAATTTTAGCCATTTTTTGACGTGAAATTGTAAACATGTGGACATGGATTTTGAAAATTCTAGAGAGAATTTTAAAAGCTTCAAGAGAATTTCAACAATTTTGAGAGGGATTTGAAAAGTTTCAATGGGAATGGGAAGAATTGGGACAAAAATTGGAAAATTTTTAAGGGACTTTGAAAAAATTTCAACTGGAATTTTAGCCATTTTTTGACGTGAAATTGTAAACATGTGGACATGGATTTTGAA
This sequence comes from Streptopelia decaocto, assembly GCF_964273445.1. Taxonomy (NCBI): domain Eukaryota; kingdom Metazoa; phylum Chordata; class Aves; order Columbiformes; family Columbidae; genus Streptopelia; species Streptopelia decaocto. The sequence continues at coordinate 44,085 of NW_028116167.1, forward strand.
AATTCTAGAGAGAATTTTAAAAGCTTCAAGAGAATTTCAACAATTTTGAGAGGGATTTGAAAAGTTTCAATGGGAATGGGAAGAATTGGGACAAAAATTGGAAAATTTTTAAGGGACTTTGAAAAAATTTCAACTGGAATTTTAGCCATTTTTTGACGTGAAATTGTAAACATGTGGACATGGATTTTGAAAATTCTAGAGAGAATTTTAAAAGCTTCAAGAGAATTTCAACAATTTTGAGAGGGATTTGAAAAGTTTCAATGGGAATGGGAAGAATTGGGACAAAAATTGGAAAATTTTTAAGGGACTTTGAAAAAATTTCAACTGGAATTTTAGCCATTTTTGACGTGAAATTGTAAACATGTGGACATGGATTTTGAAAATTCTAGAGAGAATTTCAAAAGCTTCAAGAGAATTTCAACAATTTTGAGAGGGATTTGAAAAGTTTCAATGGGAATGGGAGGAATTGGGACAAAAATTGGAAAATTTTTAAGGGACTTTGAAAAAATTTCAACTGGAATTTTAGCCATTTTTTGACGTGAAATTGTAAACATGTGGACATGGATTTTGAAAATTCTAGAGAGAATTTTAAAAGCTTCAAGAGAATTTCAACAATTTTGAGAGGGATTTGAAAAGTTTCAATGGGAATGGGAAGAATTGGGACAAAAATTGGAAAATTTTGAAGGGACTTTGAAAAAATTTCAACTGGAATTTTAGCCATTTTTTGACGTGAAATTGTAAACATGTGGACATGGATTTTGAAAATTCTAGAGAGAATTTTAAAAGCTTCAAGAGAATTTCAACAATTTTGGGAGGGATTTGAAAAGTTTCAATGGGAATGGGAAGAATTGGGACAAAAATTGGAAAATTTTTAAGGGACTTTGAAAAAATTTCAACTGGAAGTTTAGCAAATTCTTACATGAAATTGTAAACATGTGGCCATGGATTTTGAAAATTCTAGAGAGAATTTTAAAAGCTTCAAGAGAATTTCAACAATTTTGAGAGGGATTTGAAAAGTTTCAATGGAATGGGAAGAATTGGGACAAAAATTGGAAAATTTTGAAGGGACTTTGAAAAAATTTCAACTGGAATTTTAGCCATTTTTTGACGTGAAATTGTAAACATGTGGACATGGATTTTGAAAATTCTAGAGAGAATTTTAAAAGCTTCAAGAGAATTTCAACAATTTTGAGAGGGATTTGAAAAGTTTCAATGGGAATGGGAAGAATTGGGACAAAAATTGGAAAATTATTCAGGGACTTTGAAAAAATTTCAACTGGAATTTTAGCCATTTTTTGACGTGAAATTGTAAACATGTGGACATGGATTTTGAAAATTCTAGAGAGAATTTTAAAAGCTTCAAGAGAATTTCAACAATTTTGAGAGGGATTTGAAAAGTTTCAATGGGAATGGGAAGAATTGGGACAAAAATTGGAAAATTTTTTAAGGACTTTGAAAAAATTTCAACTGGAATTTTAGCCATTTTTTGACGTGAAATTGTAAACATGTGGACATGGATTTTGAAAATTCTAGAGAGAATTTTAAAAGCTTCAAGAGAATTTCAACAATTTTGAGAGGGATTTGAAAAGTTTCAATGGGAATGGGAAGAATTGGGACAAAAATTGGAAAATTTTTAAGGGACTTTGAAAAAATTTCAACTGGAATTTTAGCCATTTTTTGACGTGAAATTGTAAACATGTGGACATGGATTTTGAAAATTCTAGAGAGAATTTTAAAAGCTTCAAGAGAATTTCAACAATTTTGAGAGGGATTTGAAGAGTTTCAATGGGAATGGGAAGAATTGGGACAAAAATTGGAAAATTTTGAAGGGACTTTGAAAAAATTTCAACTGGAATTTTAGCCATTTTTTGACGTGAAATTGTAAACATGTGGACATGGATTTTGAAAATTCTAGAGAGAATTTTAAAAGCTTCAAGAGAATTTCAACAATTTTGAGAGGGATTTGAAAAGTTTCAATGGGAATGGGAAGAATTGGGACAAAAATTGGAAAATTTTTAAGGACTTTGAAAAAATTTCAACTGGAATTTTAGCCATTTTTTTGACGTGAAATTGTAAACATGTGGACATGGATTTTGAAAATTCTAGAGAGAATTTTAAAAGCTTCAAGAGAATTTCAACAATTTTGGGAGGGATTTGAAAAGTTTCAATGGGAATGGGAAGAATTGGGACAAAAATTGGAAAATTTTTAAGGGACTTTGAAAAAATTTCAACTGGAATTTTAGCCATTTTTTGACGTGAAATTGTAAACATGTGGACATGGATTTTGAAAATTCTAGAGAGAATTTTAAAGCTTCAAGAGAATTTCAACAATTTTGAGAGGGATTTGAAAAGTTTCAATGGGAATGGGAAGAATTGGGACAAAAATTGGAAAATTATTCAGGGACTTTGAAAAAATTTCAACTGGAATTTTAGCCATTTTTTGACGTGAAATTGTAAACATGTGGACATGGATTTTGAAAATTCTAGAGAGAATTTTAAAAGCTTCAAGAGAATTTCAACAATTTTGAGAGGGGATTTGAAAGTTTCAATGGGAATGGGAAGAATTGGGACAAAAATTGGAAAATTTTTAAGGGACTTTGAAAAAATTTCAACTGGAATTTTAGCCATTTTTTGACGTGAAATTGTAAACATGTGGCCATGGATTTTGAAAATTCTAGAGAGAATTTTAAAAGCTTCAAGAGAATTTCAACAATTTTGAGAGGGATTTGAAAAGTTTCAATCGGAATGGGAAGAATTGGGACAAAAATTGGAAAAATTTTAAGGGACTTTGAAAAAATTTGAACTGGAATTTTAGCCATTCTTTGACATGAAATTGTAAACATGTGGCCATGGATTTTGAAAATTCTAGAGAGAATTTTAAAAGCTTCAAGAGAATTTCAACAATTTGGAGAGGGATTTGAAAAGTTTCAATGGGAATGGGAAGAATTGGGACAAAAATTGGAAAATTTTTAAGGGACTTTGAAAAAATTTCAACTGGAATTTTAGCCATTTTTTGACGTGAAATTGTAAACATGTGGACATGGATTTTGAAATTCTAGAGAGAATTTTAAAAGCTTCAAGAGAATTTCAACAATTTGGAGAGGGATTTGAAAAGTTTCAATGGGAATGGGAAGAATTGGGACAAAAATTGGAAAATTTTTAAGGGACTTTGAAAAAATTTGAACTGGAATTTTAGCCATTTTTTGACGTGAAATTGTAAACATGTGGCCATGGATTTTGAAAATTCTAGAGAGAATTTTAAAAGCTTCAAGAGAATTTCAACAATTTTGAGAGGGATTTGAAAAGTTTCAATGGGAATGGGAAGAATTGGGACAAAAATTGGAAAATTTTTCAGGGACTTTGAAAAAATTTGAACTGGAATTTTAGCCATTTTTTGACGTGAAATTGTAAACATGTGGCCATGGATTTTGAAAATTCTAGAGAGAATTTTAAAAGCTTCAAGAGAATTTCAACAATTTTGAGAGGGATTTGAAAAGTTTCAATGGGAATGGGAAGAATTGGGACAAAAATTGGAAAATTTTTAAGGGACTTTGAAAAAATTTCAACTGGAATTTTAGCCATTTTTTGACGTGAAATTGTAAACATGTGGCCATGGATTTTGAAAATTCTAGAGAGAATTTTAAAAGCTTCAAGAGAATTTCAACAATTTGGAGAGGGATTTGAAAAGTTTCAATGGGAATGGGAAGAATTGGGACAAAAATTGGAAAATTTTTAAGGGACTTTGAAAAAATTTCAACTGGAATTTTAGCCATTTTTTGACGTGAAATTGTAAACATGTGGCCATGGATTTTGAAAATTCTAGAGAGAATTTTAAAAGCTTCAACAGAATTTCAACAATTTTGAGAGGGATTTGAAAAGTTTCAATGGGAATGGGAAGAATTGGGACAAAAATTGGAAAATTTTTCAGGGACTTTGAAAAAATTTCAACTGGAATTTTAGCCATTTTTTGACGTGAAATTGTAAACATGTGGACATGGATTTTGAAAATTCTAGAGAGAATTTTAAAAGCTTCAAGAGAATTTCAACAATTTTGAGAGGGATTTGAAAAGTTTCAATGGGAATGGGAAGAATTGGGACAAAAATTGGAAAATTTTTAAGGGACTTTGAAAAAATTTGAACTGGAATTTTAGCCATTTTTTGACGTGAAATTGTAAACATGTGGACATGGATTTTGAAAATTCTAGAGAGTATTTTAAAAGCTTCAAGAGAATTTCAACAATTTTGAGAGGGATTTGAAAAGTTTCAATGGGAATGGGAAGAATTGGGACAAAAATTGGAAAATTTTTAAGGGACTTTGAAAAAATTTCAACTGGAATTTTAGCCATTTTTTGACGTGAAATTGTAAACATGTGGCCATGGATTTTGAAAATTCTAGAGAGAATTTTAAAAGCTTCAAGAGAATTTCAACAATTTTGAGAGGGATTTGAAAAGTTTCAATGGGAATGGGAAGAATTGGGACAAAAATTGGAAAATTTTTAAGGGACTTTGAAAAAATTTCAACTGGAATTTTAGCCATTTTTTGACGTGAAATTGTAAACATGTGGCCATGGATTTTGAAAATTCTAGAGAGAATTTTAAAAGCTTCAACAGAATTTCAACAATTTTGAGAGGGATTTGAAAAGTTTCAATGGGAATGGGAAGAATTGGGACAAAAATTGGAAAATTTTTAAGGGACTTTGAAAAAATTTCAACTGGAATTTTAGCCATTTTTTGACGTGAAATTGTAAACATGTGGCCATGGATTTTGAAAATTCTAGAGAGAATTTTAAAAGCTTCAAGAGAATTTCAACAATTTTGAGAGGGATTTGAAAAGTTTCAATCGGAATGGGAAGAATTGGGACAAAAATTGGAAAAATTTTAAGGGACTTTGAAAAAATTTGAACTGGAATTTTAGCCATTCTTTGACATGAAATTGTAAACATGTGGCCATGGATTTTGAAAATTCTAGAGAGAATTTTAAAAGCTTCAAGAGAATTTCAACAATTTGGAGAGGGATTTGAAAAGTTTCAATGGGAATGGGAAGAATTGGGACAAAAATTGGAAAATTTTTAAGGGACTTTGAAAAAATTTCAACTGGAATTTTAGCCATTTTTTGACGTGAAATTGTAAACATGTGGCCATGGATTTTGAAAATTCTAGAGAGAATTTTAAAAGCTTCAAGAGAATTTCAACAATTTTGAGAGGGATTTGAAAAGTTTCAATGGGAATGGGAAGAATTGGGACAAAAATTGGAAAATTTTTAAGGGACTTTGAAAAATTTCAACTGGAATTTTAGCAATTTTTTTATGTGAAATTGTAAACATGTGGACATGGATTTTGAAAATTCTAGAGAGAATTTTAAAAGCTTCAACAGAATTTCAACAATTTTGAGAGGGATTTGAAAAGTTTCAATGGGAATGGGAAGAATTGGGACAAAAATTGGAAAATTTTGAAGGGACTTTGAAAAAATTTCAACTGGAATTTTAGCAATTTTTTTACGTGAAATTTTAAAATGTGGACATGGATTTTGAAAATTCTAGAGAGAATTTTAAAAGCTTCAAGAGAATTTCAACAATTTTGAGAGGGATTTGAAAAGTTTCAATGGGAATGGGAAGAATTGGGACAAAAATTGGAAAATTTTTCAGGGATTTTGGAAAAATTTCAACTGGAATTTTAGCAATTTTTTGATGTGAAATTGTAAACATGTGGACATGGATTTTGAAAATTCTAGAGAGAATTTTAAAAGCTTCAAGAGAATTTCAACAATTTTGAGAGGGATTTGAAAAGTTTCAATGGGAATGGGAAGAATTGGGACAAAAATTGGAAAATTTTGAAGGGACTTTGAAAAAATTTCAACTGGAATTTTAGCAATTTTTTTACGTGAAATTGTAAACATGTGGACATGGATTTTGAAAATTCTAGAGAGAATTTTAAAAGCTTCAACAGAATTTCAACAATTTTGAGAGGGATTTGAAAAGTTTCAATGGGAATGGGAAGAATTGGGACAAAAATTGGAAAATTTTTAAGGGACTTTGAAAAAATTTCAACTGGAATTTTAGCCATTTTTTGACGTGAAATTGTAAACATCTGGCCATGGATTTTGAAAATTCTAGAGAGAATTTTAAAAGCTTCAAGAGAATTTCAACAATTTTGAGAGGGATTTGAAAAGTTTCAATGGGAATGGGAAGAATTGGGACAAAAATTGGAAAATTTTTAAGGGACTTTGAAAAAATTTCAACTGGAATTTTAGCAATTTTTTTATGTGAAATTGTAAACATGTGGACATGGATTTTGAAAATTCTAGAGAGAATTTTAAAAGCTTCAACAGAATTTCAACAATTTTGAGAGGGATTTGAAAAGTTTCAATGGGAATGGGAAGAATTGGGACAAAAATTGGAAAATATTTAAGGGACTTTGAAAAAATTTCAACTGGAATTTTAGCCATTTTTTTATGTGAAATTGTAAACATGTGGACATGGATTTTGAAAATTCTAGAGAGAATTTTAAAAGCTTCAACAGAATTTCAACAATTTTGAGAGGGATTTGAAAAGTTTCAATGAGAATGGGAAGAATTGGGACAAAAATTGGAAAATTTTGAAGGGACTTTGAAAAAATTTCAACTAGAATTTTAGCCATTTTTTGACGTGAAATTGTAAACATGTGGACATGGATTTTGAAAATTCTAGAGAGAATTTTAAAAGCTTCAACAGAATTTCAACAATTTTGAGAGGGATTTGAAAAGTTTCAATGGGAATGGGAAGAATTGGGACAAAAATTGGAAAATTTTTCAGGGACTTTGATAAAATTTCAACTGGAATTTTAGCCATTTTTTTATGTGAAATTGTAAACATGTGGACATGGATTTTGAAAATTCTAGAGAGAATTTTAAAAGCTTCAAGAGAATTTCAACAATTTTGAGAGGGATTTGAAAAGTTTCAATGGGAATGGGAAGAATTGGGACAAAAATTGGAAAATTTTTAAGGGACTTCGAAAAAATTTCAACTGGAATTTTAGCCATTTTTTGACGTGAAATTGTAAACATGTGGACATGGATTTTGAAAATTCTAGAGAGAATTTTAAAAGCTTCAAGAGAATTTCAACAATTTTGAGAGGGATTTGAAAAGTTTCAATGGGAATGGGAAGAATTGGGACAAAAATTGGAAAATTTTGAAGGGACTTTGAAAAAATTTCAACTGGAATTTTAGCAATTTTTTGACGTGAAATTGTAAACATGTGGACATGGATTTTGAAAATTCTAGAGAGAATTTTAAAAGCTTCAACAGAATTTCAACAATTTTGAGAGGGATTTGAAAAGTTTCAATGGGAATGGGAAGAATTGGGACAAAAATTGGAAAATTTTTAAGGGACTTTGAAAAAATTTCAACTGGAATTTTAGCAATTTTTTTATGTGAAATTGTAAACATGTGGACATGGATTTTGAAAATTCTAGAGAGAATTTTAAAAGCTTCAACAGAATTTCAACAATTTTGAGAGGGATTTGAAAAGTTTCAATGGGAATGGGAAGAATTGGGACAAAAATTGGAAAATATTTAAGGGACTTTGGAAAAATTTCAACTGGAATTTTAGCAATTTTTTTATGTGAAATTGTAAACATGTGGACATGGATTTTGAAAATTCTAGAGAGAATTTTAAAAGCTTCAAGAGAATTTCAACAATTTTGAGAGGGATTTGAAAAGTTTCAATGGGAATGGGAAGAATTGGGACAAAAATTGGAAAATTTTGAAGGGACTTTGAAAAAATTTCAACTGGAATTTTAGCAATTTTTTGACGTGAAATTGTAAACATGTGGCCATGGATTTTGAAAATTCTAGAGAGAATTTTAAAAGCTTCAAGAGAATTTCAACAATTTTGAGAGGGATTTGAAAAGTTTCAATGGGAATGGGAAGAATTGGGACAAAAATTGGAAAATTTTGAAGGGACTTTGAAAAAATTTCAACTGGAATTTTAGCAATTTTTTTATGTGAAATTGTAAACATGTGGACATGGATTTTGAAAATTCTAGAGAGAATTTTAAAAGCTTCAACAGAATTTCAACAATTTTGAGAGGGATTTGAAAAGTTTCAATGGGAATGGGAAGAATTGGGACAAAAATTGGAAAATTTTGAAGGGACTTTGAAAAAATTTCAACTGGAATTTTAGCCATTTTTGACGTGAAATTGTAAACATGTGGCCATGGATTTTGAAAATTCTAGAGAGAATTTTAAAAGCTTCAAGAGAATTTCAACAATTTTGAGAGGGATTTGAAAAGTTTCAATGGGAATGGGAAGAATTGGGACAAAAATTGGAAAATTTTTAAGGGACTTTGAAAAAATTTCAACTGGAATTTTAGCAATTTTTTTATGTGAAATTGTAAACATGTGGACATGGATTTTGAAAATTCTAGAGAGAATTTTAAAAGCTTCAACAGAATTTCCACAATTTTGAGAGGGATTTGAAAAGTTTCAATGGGAATGGGAAGAATTGGGACAAAAATTGGAAAATTTTGAAGGGACTTTGAAAAAATTTCAACTGGAATTTTAGCAATTTTTTTACGTGAAATTTTAAAATGTGGACATGGATTTTGAAAATTCTAGAGAGAATTTTAAAAGCTTCAACAGAATTTCAACAATTTTGAGAGGGATTTGAAAAGTTTCAATGGGAATGGGAAGAATTGGGACAAAAATTGGAAAATTTTTCAGGGACTTTGGAAAAATTTCAACTGGAATTTTAGCAATTTTTGGACGTGAAATTGTAAACATGTGGACATGGATTTTGAAAATTCTAGAGAGAATTTTAAAAGCTTCAAGAGAATTTCAACAATTTTGAGAGGGATTTGAAAAGTTTCAATGGGAATGGGAAGAATTGGGACAAAAATTGGAAAATTTTGAAGGGACTTTGAAAAAATTTCAACTGGAATTTTAGCCATTTTTTGACGTGAAATTGTAAACATGTGGACATGGATTTTGAAAATTCTAGAGAGAATTTTAAAAGCTTCAAGAGAATTTCAACAATTTTGAGAGGGATTTGAAAAGTTTCAATGGGAATGGGAAGAATTGGGACAAAAATTGGAAAATTTTGAAGGGACTTGGAAAAATTTCAACTGGAATTTTAGCAATTTTTTTATGTGAAATTGTAAACATGTGGACATGGATTTTGAAAATTCTAGAGAGAATTTTAAAAGCTTCAACAGAATTTCAACAATTTTGAGAGGGATTTGAAAAGTTTCAATGGGAATGGGAAGAATTGGGACAAAAATTGGAAAATTTTGAAGGACTTTGAAAAAATTTCAACTGGAATTTTAGCATTTTTTTTATGTGAAATTGTAAACATGTGGACATGGATTTTGAAAATTCTAGAGAGAATTTTAAAAGCTTCAAGAGAATTTCAACAATTTTGAGAGGGATTTGAAAAGTTTCAATGGGAATGGGAAGAATTGGGACAAAAATTGGAAAATTTTTAAGGGACTTTGAAAAAATTTCAACTGGAATTTTAGCAATTTTTTGACGTGAAATTGTAAACATGTGGACATGGATTTTGAAAATTCTAGAGAGAATTTTAAAAGCTTCAACAGAATTTCAACAATTTTGAGAGGGATTTGAAAAGTTTCAATGGGAATGGGAAGAATTGGGACAAAAATTGGAAAATTTTTCAGGGACTTTGAAAAAATTTCAACTGGAATTTTAGCCATTTTTTGACGTGAAATTGTAAACATGTGGACATGGATTTTGAAAATTCTAGAGAGAATTTTAAAAGCTTCAAGAGAATTTCAACAATTTTGAGAGGGATTTGAAAAGTTTCAATGGGAATGGGAAGAATTGGGACAAAAATTGGAAAATTTTTAAGGGACTTTGATAAAATTTCAACTGGAATTTTAGCAATTTTTTTACATGAAATTGTAAACATGTGGACATGGATTTTGAAAATTCTAGAGAGAATTTTAAAAGCTTCAACAGAATTTCAACAATTTTGAGAGGGATTTGAAAAGTTTCAATGGGAATGGGAAGAATTGGGACAAAAATTGGAAAATATTTAAGGGACTTTGAAAAAATTTCAACTGGAATTTTAGCCATTTTTTGACGTGAAATTGTAAACATGTGGACATGGATTTTGAAAATTCTAGAGAGAATTTTAAAAGTTCCAACAGAATTTCAACAATTTTGAGAGGGATTTGAAAAGTTTCAATGAGAATGGGAAGAATTGGGACAAAAATTGGAAAATTTTTCAGGGACTTTGAAAAAATTTCAACTAGAATTTTAGCCATTTTTTGACGTGAAATTGTAAACATGTGGACATGGATTTTGAAAATTCTAGAGAGAATTTTAAAAGCTTCAACAGAATTTCAACAATTTTGAGAGGGATTTGAAAAGTTTCAATGGGAATGGGAAGAATTGGGACAAAAATTGGAAAATTTTTCAGGGACTTTGATAAAATTTCAACTGGAATTTTAGCCATTTTTTTATGTGAAATTGTAAACATGTGGACATGGATTTTGAAAATTCTAGAGAGAATTTTAAAAGCTTCAACAGAATTTCAACAATTTTGAGAGGGATTTGAAAAGTTTCAATGGGAATGGGAAGAATTGGGACAAAAATTGGAAAATTTTTAAGGGACTTCGAAAAAATTTCAACTGGAATTTTAGCCATTTTTTGACGTGAAATTGTAAACATGTGGACATGGATTTTGAAAATTCTAGAGAGAATTTTAAAAGCTTTAACAGAATTTCAACAATTTTGAGAGGGATTTGAAAAGTTTCAATGGGAATGGGAAGAATTGGGACAAAAATTGGAAAATTTTTAAGGGACTTTGAAAAAATTTCAACTGGAATTTTAGCAATTTTTTGACGTGAAATTGTAAACATGTTGAAGTGGATTTTGAAAATTCTAGAGAGAATTTTAAAAGCTTCAACAGAATTTCAACAATTTTGAGAGGGATTTGAAAAGTTTCAATGGGAATGGGAAGAATAGGGACAAAAATTGGAAAATTTTTAAGGGACTTTGAAAAAATTTCAACTGGAATTTTAGCCATTTTTTGACGTGAAATTGTAAACATGTGGCCATGGATTTTGAAAATTCTAGAGAGAATTTTAAAAGCTTTAACAGAATTTCTACAATGTTGAGAGGGATTTGAAAAGTTTCAATGGGAATGGGAAGAATTGGGACAAAAATTGGAAAATTTTTAAGGGACTTTGAAAAAATTTCAACTGGAATTTTAGCCATTTTTTGACGTGAAATTGTGAACATGTGGACATGGATTTTGAAAATTCTAGAGAGAATTTTAAAAGCTTCAACAGAATTTCAACAATTTTGAGAGGGATTTGAAAAGTTTCAATGGGAATGGGAAGAATTGGGACAAAAATTGGAAAATTTTTAAGGGACTTTGAAAAAATTTCAACTGGAATTTTAGCAATTTTTTTATGTGAAATTGTAAACATGTGGACATGGATTTTGAAAATTCTAGAGAGAATTTTAAAAGCTTCAACAGAATTTCAACAATTTTGAGAGGGATTTGAAAAGTTTCAATGGGAATGGGAAGAATTGGGACAAAAATTGGAAAATTTGAAGGGACTTTGAAAAAATTTCAACTGGAATTTTAGCCATTTTTTGACGTGAAATTGTAAACATGTGGCCATGGATTTTGAAAATTCTAGAGAGAATTTTAAAAGCTTCAACAGAATTTCAACAATTTTGAGAGGGATTTGAAAAGTTTCAATGGGAATGGGAAGAATTGGGACAAAAATTGGAAAATTTTTAAGGGACTTTGAAAAAATTTCAACTGGAATTTTAGCAATTTTTGACATGAAATTGTAAATATGTGGACATGGATTTTGAAAATTCTAGAGAGAATTTTTAAAGCTTTAACAGAATTTCAACAATTTTGAGAGGGATTTGAAAAGTTTCAATGGGAATGGGAAGAATTGGGACAAAAATTGGAAAATTTTGAAGGGACTTTGAAAAAATTTCAACTGGAATTTTAGCATTTTTTTTACGTGAAATTGTGAACATGTGGACATGGATTTTGAAAATTCTAGAGAGAATTTTAAAAGCTTCAAGAGAATTTCAACAATTTTGAGAGGGATTTGAAAAGTTTCAATGGGAATGGGAAGAATTGGGACAAAAATTGGAAAATTTTTAAGGGACTTTGAAAAAATTTCAACTGGAATTTTAGCAATTTTTTGACGTGAAATTGTAAACATGTTGAAGTGGATTTTGAAAATTCTAGAGAGAATTTTAAAAGCTTCAACAGAATTTCAACAATTTTGAGAGGGATTTGAAAAGTTTCAATGGGAATGGGAAGAATTGGGACAAAAATTGGAAAATTTTTAAGGGACTTTGAAAAAATTTCAACTGGAATTTTAGCCATTTTTTGACGTGAAATTGTAAACATGTGGCCATGGATTTTGAAAATTCTAGAGAGAATTTTAAAAGCTTTAACAGAATTTCTACAATGTTGAGAGGGATTTGAAAAGTTTCAATGGGAATGGGAAGAATTGGGACAAAAATTGGAAAATTTTTAAGGGACTTTGAAAAATTTCAACTGGAATTTTAGCCATTTTTTGACGTGAAATTGTGAACATGTGGACATGGATTTTGAAAATTCTAGAGAGAATTTTAAAAGCTTCAACAGAATTTCAACAATTTTGAGAGGGATTTGAAAAGTTTCAATGGGAATGGGAAGAATTGGGACAAAAATTGGAAAATTTTTAAGGGACTTTGAAAAAATTTCAACTGGAATTTTAGCAATTTTTTTATGTGAAATTGTAAACATGTGGACATGGATTTTGAAAATTCTAGAGAGAATTTTAAAAGCTTCAACAGAATTTCAACAATTTTGAGAGGGATTTGAAAAGTTTCAATGGGAATGGGAAGAATTGGGACAAAAATTGGAAAATTTTGAAGGGACTTTGAAAAAATTTCAACTGGAATTTTAGCAATTTTTTTATGTGAAATTGTAAACATGTGGACATGGATTTTGAAAATTCTAGAGAGAATTTTAAAAGCTTCAACAGAATTTCAACAATTTTGAGAGGGATTTGAAAAGTTTCAATGGGAATGGGAAGAATTGGGACAAAAATTGGAAAATTTTTAAGGGACTTTGAAAAATTTCAACTGGAATTTTAGCAATTTTTTGACATGAAATTGTAAATATGTGGACATGGATTTTGAAAATTCTAGAGAGAATTTTTAAAGCTTTAACAGAATTTCAACAATTTTGAGAGGGATTTGAAAAGTTTCAATGGGAATGGGAAGAATTGGGACAAAAATTGGAAAATTTTGAAGGGACTTTGAAAAAATTTCAACTGGAATTTTAGCATTTTTTTTACGTGAAATTGTGAACATGTGGACATGGATTTTGAAAATTCTAGAGAGAATTTTAAAGGCTTCAAGAGAATTTCAACAATTTTGAGAGGGATTTGAAAAGTTTCAATGGGAATGGGAAGAATTGGGACAAAAATTAGAAAATTTTTAAGGGACTTTGAAAAAATTTCAACTGGAATTTTAGCCATTTTTTGACGTGGAATTGTAAACATGTGGACATGGATTTTGAAAATTCTAGAGAGAATTTTAAAAGCTTCAAGAGAATTTCAACAATTTTGAGAGGGATTTGAAAAGTTTCAATGGGAATGGGAAGAATTGGGACAAAAATTGGAAAATTTTTAAGGGACTTTGAAAAAATTTCAACTGGAATTTTAGCCATTTTTTGACGTGAAATTGTAAACATGTGGCCATGGATTTTGAAAATTCTAGAGAGAATTTTAAAAGCTTCAAGAGAATTTCAACAATTTGGAGAGGGATTTGAAAAGTTTCAATGGGAATGGGAAGAATTGGGACAAAAATTGGAAAATTTTTAAGGGACTTTGAAAAAATTTCAACTGGAATTTTAGCCATTTTTTGACGTGAAATTGTAAACATGTGGCCATGGATTTTGAAAATTCTAGAGAGAATTTTAAAAGCTTCAAGAGAATTTCAACAATTTTGAGAGGGATTTGAAAAGTTTCAATGGGAATGGGAAGAATTGGGACAAAAATTGGAAAATTTTTAAGGGACTTTGAAAAAATTTCAACTGAAATTTTAGCATTTTTTTACATGAAATTGTAAACATGTGGACATGGATTTTGAAAATTCTAGAGAGAATTTTAGAAGTTTCAACAGAATTTCAACAATTTTGAGAGGGATTTGAAAAGTTTCAATGGGAATGGGAAGAATTGGGACAAAAATTGGAAAATTTTTAAGGGACTTTGAAAAAATTTCAACTGGAATTTTAGCCATTTTTTGACGTGAAATTGTAAACATGTGGCCATGGATTTTGAAAATTCTAGAGAGAATTTTAAAAGCTTCAAGAGAATTTCAACAATTTTGAGA
>NW_028116166.1:0-18181 GCF_964273445.1 Streptopelia decaocto
GCTGAAATTTTTTCAAAGTCCCTTAAAAATTTCCAATTTTTGTCCCAATTCTTCCCATTCCCATTGAAACTTTTCAAATCCCTCTCAAAATTGTTGAAATTCTGTTGAAGCTTTTAAAATTCACTCTAGAATTTTCAAAATCCATGTCCACATGTTTACAATTTTCACGTCAAAAAAATGCTAAAATTCCAGTTGAAATTTTTTCAAAAGTCCCTTAAAAATTTTCCAATTTTTGTCCCAATTCTTCCCATTCCCATTGAAACTTTTCAAATCCCTCTCAAAATTGTTGAAATTCTGTTGAAGCTTTTAAAATTCTCTCTAGAATTTTCAAAATCCATGTCCACATGTTTACAATTTCACGTCAAAAAATGGCTAAAATTCCAGTTGAAATTTTTTCAAAGTCCCTTAAAAATTTTCCAATTTTTGTCCCAATTCTTCCCATTCCCATTGAAACTTTTCAAATCCCTCTCAAAACTGTTGAAATTCTCTTGAAGCTTTTAAAATTCTCTCTAGAATTTTCAAAATCCACTTCAACATGTTTACATTTCACGTCAAAATTGCTAAAATTCCAGTTGACATTTTTTCAAAGTCCCTTAAAATTTCCAATTTTGGTCCAATTCTTCCCATTCCATTGAAACTTTTCAAATCCCTCTCAAAATTGTTGAAATTCTGTTGAAGCTTTTAAAATTCTCTCTAGAATTTTCAAAATCCATGTCCACATGTTCACAATTTCACGTCAAAAAATGGCTAAAATTCCAGTTGAAATTTTTTCAAAGTCCCTTAAAATTTTCCAATTTTTGTCCCAATTCTTCCCATTCCCGTTGAAACTTTTCAAATCCCTCTCAAAATCGTTGAAATTCTGTTGAAGCTTTTAAAATTCTCTCTAGAATTTTCAAAATCCATGTCCACATGTTTACAAGTTCACGTCAAAAATGGCTAAAATTCCAGTTGAAATTTTTTCATAGTCCCTGAAAAATTTTCCAATTTTTGTCCCAATTCTTCCCATTCCCATTGAAACTTTTCAAATCCCTCTCAAAATTGTTGAAATTCTGTTGAAGCTTTTAAAATTCTCTCTAGAATTTTCAAAATCCATGTCCACATGTTTACAATTTCACGTCAAAAAATTGCTAAATTCCAGTTGAAATTTTTCAAAGTCCCTGAAAAATTTTCCAATTTTTGTCCCAATTCTTCCATTCCCATTGAAACTTTTCAAATCCCTCTCAAAATTGTTGAAATTCTGTTGAAGCTTTTAAAATTCTCTCTAGAATTTTCAAAATCCATGTCCACATGTTTACAATTTCACGTCAAAAAATGGCTAAAATTCCAGTTTGAAATTTTTTCAAAGTCCCTTCAAAATTTTCCAATTTTTGTCCCAATTCTTCCCATTCCCATTGAAACTTTTCAAATCCCTCTCAAAATTGTTGAAATTCTCTTGAAGCTTTTAAAATTCTCTCTAGAATTTCAAAATCCATGTCCACATGTTTACAATTTCACGTCAAAAAATGGCTAAAATTCCAGTTGAAATTTTTTCAAAGTCCCTTAAAATTTCCAATTTTGTCCCAATTCTTCCCATTCCCATTGAAACTTTTCAAATCCCTCTCAAAATTGTTGAAATTCTGTTGAAGCTTTTAAAATTCTCTCTAGAATTTTCAAAATCCATGTCCACATGTTTACAATTTCACGTCAAAAAATGGCTAAAATTCCAGTTGAAATTTTTTCAAGTCCCTTCAAAATTTTCCAATTTTTGTCCCAATTCTTCCCATTCCCATTGAAACTTTTCAAATCCCTCTCAAAATTGTTGAAATTCTCTTGAAGCTTTTAAAATTCTCTCTAGAATTTTCAAAATCCATGTCCACATGTTTACAATTTCACGTCAAAAATGGCTAAAATTCCAGTTGAAATTTTTTCGAAGTCCTTCAAAATTTCCAATTTTTGTCCCAATTCTTCCCATTCCCATTGAAACTTTTCAAATCCCTCTCAAAATTGTTGAAATTCTGTTGAAGCTTTTAAAATTCTCTCTAGAATTTTCAAAATCCATGTCCACATGTTTACAATTTCACGTCAAAAAATGGCTAAAATTCCAGTTGAAATTTTTTCAAAGTCCCTTCAAAATTTTCCAATTTTTGTCCCAATTCTTCCCATTCCCATTGAAACTTTTCAAATCCTCTCAAAATTGTTGAAATTCTGTTGAAGCTTTTAAATTCTCTCTAGAATTTTCAAAATCCATGGCCACATGTTTACAATTTCACGTCAAAAAATGGCTAAAATTCCGGTTGAAATTTTTTCAAAGTCCCTTCAAAATTTTCCAATTTTTGCCCCAATTCTTCCCATTCCCATTGAAACTTTTCAATCCCTCTCAAAATTGTTGAAATTCTGTTGAAGATTTAAATTCTCTCTAGAATTTTCAAATCCACTTCATCATGTTTACAATTTCATGTCAAAAAATGGCTAAAATTCCAGTTGAAATTTTTTTCAAAGTCCCTTAAAAATTTTCCAATTTTTGTCCCAATTTCTTCCCATTCCCATTGAAACTTTTTCAAATCCCTCTCAAAATTGTTGAAATTCTGTTGAAGCTTTAAAATTCTCTCTAGAATTTTCAAAATCCATGTCCACATGTTTACAATTTCACGTCAAAAATGGCTAAAATTCCAGTTGAAATTTTTTCAAAGTCCCTTAAAAATTTTCCAATTTTTGTCCCAATTCTTCCCATTCCCATTGAAACTTTTCAAATCCCTCTCAAAACTGTTGAAATTCTCTTGAAGCTTTTAAAATTCTCTCTAGAATTTCAAAATCCATGTCCACATGTTTACAATTTCACGTCAAAAAATGGCTAAAATTCCACTTGAAATTTTTTCAAAGTCCCTTCAAAATTTTCCAATTTTTGTCCCAATTCTTCCCATTCCCATTGAAACTTTTCAAATCCCTCTCAAAATTGTTGAAATTCTGTTGAAGCTTTTAAAATTCTCTCTAGAATTTTCAAAATCCATGTCCACATGTTTACAATTTCACGTCAAAAAATGGCTAAAATTCCAGTTGCAATTTTTTTCAAAGTCCCTTAAAAATTTTCCAATTTTGTCCAATTCTTCCCATTCCCATTGAAACTTTTCAAATCCCTCTCAAAATTGTTGAAATTCTGTTGAAGCTTTTAAAATTCTCTCTAGAATTTTCAAAATCCATGTCCACATGTTTACGATTTCACGTCAGAAAATGGCTAAAATTCCAGTTGAAATTTTTTCAAAGTCCCTTCAAAATTTTCCAATTTTTGTCCCAATTCTTCCCATTCCCATTGAAACTTTTCAAATCCCTCTCAAAATTGTTGAAATTCTCTTGAAGCTTTTAAAATTCTCTCTAGAATTTTCAAATCCATGGCCACATGTTTACAATTTCACGTCAAAAAATGGCTAAAATTCCAGTTGAAATTTTTTCAAAGTCCCTTAAAAATTTTCCAATTTTTGTCCCAATTCTTCCCATTCCCATTGAAACTTTTCAAATCCCTCTCAAATTGTGGAAATTCTGTTGAAGCTTTTAAAATTCTCTCTAGAATTTTCAAAATCCATGGCCACATGTTTACAATTTCACGTCAAAAAATGGCTAAAATTCCAGTTGAAATTTTTCAAAGTCCCTTAAAAATTTTCCAATTTTTGTCCCAATTCTTCCCATTCCCATTGAAACTTTTCAAATCCCTCTCAAAATTGTTGAAATTCTGTTGAAGCTTTTAAAATTCTCTCTAGAATTTTCAAAATCCATGTCCACATGTTTACAAGTTCACGTCAAAAAATGGCTAAAATTCCAGTTGAAATTTTTTCAAAGTCCCTGAAAAATTTTCCAATTTTTGTCCAATTCTTCCCATTCCCATTGAAACTTTTCAAATCCCTCTCAAAATTGTTGAAATTCTCTTGAAGCTTTTAAAATTCTCTCTAGAATTTTCAAAATCCATGTCCACATGTTTACAATTTCACGTCAAAAAATGGCTAAAATTCCAGTTGAAATTTTTTCAAAGTCCCTTCAAAATTTTCCAATTTTTGTCCCAATTCTTCCCATTCCCATTGAAACTTTTCAAATCCCTCTCAAAATTGTTGAAATTCTGTTGAAGCTTTTAAAATTCTCTCTAGAATTTTCAAAATCCATGGCCACATGTTTACAATTTCACGTCAAAAAATGGCTAAAATTCCAGTTGCAATTTTTTCAAAGTCCCTTAAAAATTTTCCAATTTTTGTCCCAATTCTTCCCATTCCCATTGAAACTTTTCAAATCCCTCTCAAAATTGTTGAAATTCTCTTGAAGCTTTTAAAATTCTCTCTAGAATTTTCAAAATCCATGGCCACATGTTTACAATTTCACGTCAAAATTGCTAAAATTCCAGTTGACATTTTTTCAAAGTCCCTTAAAAATTTTCCAATTTTTGTCCCAATTCTTCCCATTCCCATTGAAACTTTTCAAATCCCTCTCAAAATTGTTGAAATTCTCTTGAAGCTTTTAAAATTCTCTCTAGAATTTTCAAAATCCATGTCCACATGTTTACATTTCACGTCAAAAAATGGCTAAAATTCTAGTTGAAATTTTTTCAAAGTCCCTGAAAAATTTTCCAATTTTTGTCCCAATTCTTCCCATTCCCATTGAAACTTTTCAAATCCCTCTCAAAATTGTGGAAATTCTGTTGAAGCTTTTTAAAATTCTCTCTAGAATTTCAAAAATCCATGTCCACATGTTTACAATTTCACGTCAAAAAATGGCTAAAATTCCAGTTGCAATTTTTCAAAGTCCCTTAAAAATTTTCCAATTTTTGTCCCAATTCTTCCCATTCCCATTGAAACTTTTCAAATCCCTCTCAAAATTGTGGAAATTCTGTTGAAGCTTTTAAAATTCTCTCTAGAATTTTCAAAATCCATGTCCACAGTTTACAATTTCACGTCAAAAATGGCTAAAATTCCAGTTGAAATTTTTTCAAAGTCCCTGAAAATTTTCCAATTTTTGTCCCAATTCTTCCATTCCCATTGAAACTTTTCAAATCCCTCTCAAAATTGTTGAAATTCTGTTGAAGCTTTTAAAATTCTCTCTAGAATTTTCAAAATCCATGGCCACATGTTTACAATTTCACGTCAAAAAATGGCTAAAATTCCAGTTGAAATTTTTTCAAAGTCCCTTAAAAATTTTCCAATTTTTGTCCCAATTCTTCCATTCCATTGAACTTTTCAAATCCCTCTCAAAATTGTTGAAATTCTCTTGAAGCTTTTAAAATTCTCTCTAGAATTTTCAAATCCATGTCCACATGTTTACAATTTCACGTCAAAAATGGCTAAAATTCCAGTTGAAATTTATTCAAAGTCCCTTAAAAATTTTCCAATTTTCATCCCAATTCTTCCCATTCCCATTGAAACTTTTCAAATCCCTCTCAAAACTGTTGAAATTCTGTTGAAGCTTTTAAAATTCTCTCTAGAATTTTCAAAATCCACTTCAACATGTTTACAATTTCACGTCAAAAAATTGCTAAAATTCCAGTTGAAATTTTTCAAAGTCCCTTAAAAATTTTCCAATTTTTGTCCCAATTCTTCCCATTCCCATTGAAACTTTTCAAATCCCTCTCAAAATTGTTGAAATTCTGTTGAAGCTTTTAAAATTCTCTCTAGAATTTTCAAAATCCATGGCCACATGTTTACAATTTCACGTGAAAAAATGGCTAAAATTCCAGTTGCAATTTTTTCAAAGTCCCTGAAAAATTTTCCAATTTTTTGTCCCAATTCTTCCCATTCCCATTGAAACTTTTCAAATCTCTCTCAAAATTGTTGAAATTCTGTTGAAGCTTTTAAAATTCTCTCTAGAATTTTCAAAATCCATGGCCACATGTTTACAATTTCACGTCAAAAAATTGCTAAAATTCCAGTTGAAATTTTTCAAAGTCCCTTAAAAATTTTCCAATTTTTGTCCCAATTCTTCCCATTCCCATTGAAACTTTTCAAATCTCTCTCAAAATTGTTGAAATTCTGTTGAAGCTTTTAAAATTCTCTCTAGAATTTTCAAAATCCATGTCCACATGTTTACAATTTCACGTCAAAAAATTGCTAAAATTCCAGTTGAAATTTTTTCAAAGTCCCTTAAAAATTTTCCAATTTTTGTCCCAATTCTTCCCATTCCCATTGAAACTTTTCAAATCCCTCTCAAAATTGTTGAAATTCTCTTGAAGCTTTTAAAATTCTCTCTAGAATTTTCAAAATCCATGTCCACATGTTTACAATTTCCACGTCAAAAAATGGCTAAAATTCCAGTTGAAATTTTTTCAAAGTCCCTGAAAAATTTTCCAATTTTTGTCCCAATTCTTCCATTCCCATTGAAACTTTTCAAATCCCTCTCAAAATTGTTGAAATTCTGTTGAAGCTTTTAAAATTCTCTCTAGAATTTTCAAAATCCATGTCCACATGTTTACAATTTCATGTCAAAAAATGGCTAAAATTCCAGTTGCAATTTTTCAAAGTCCCTTCAAAATTTTCCAATTTTTGTCCCAATTCTTCCCATTCCCATTGAAACTTTTCAAATCTCTCTCAAAATTGTTGAAATTCTGTTGAAGCTTTTAAAATTCTCTCTAGAATTTTCAAAATCCATGTCCACATGTTTACAATTTCACGTCAAAAATGGCTAAAATTCCAGTTGAAAATTTTTTTCAAAGTCCCTGAAAAATTTTCCAATTTTTGTCCCAATTCTTCCCATTCCCATTGAAACTTTTCAAATCTCTCTCAAAATTGTTGAAATTCTGTTGAAGCTTTTAAAATTCTCTCTAGAATTTTCAAAATCCATGGCCACATGTTTACAATTTCACGTCAAAAAAATTGCTAAAATTCCAGTTGAAATTTTTTCAAAGTCCCTTAAAAATTTTCCAATTTTTGTCCCAATTCTTCCCATTCCCATTGAAACTTTTCAAATCCCTCTCAAAACTGTTGAAATTCTCTTGAAGCTTTTAAAATTCTCTCTAGAATTTTCAAAATCCATGTCCACATGTTTACAATTTCACGTCAAAAAGTGGCTAAAATTCCAGTTGAAATTTTTTCAAAGTCCCTTAAAAATTTTCCAATTTTGCCCCAATTCTTCCCATTCCCATTGAAACTTTTCAAATCCCTCTCAAAATTGTTGAAATTCTGTTGAAGCTTTTAAAATTCTCTCTAGAATTTTCAAAATCCACTTCAACATGTTACAATTTCACGTCAAAAAATGGCTAAAATTCCAGTTGCAATTTTTTCAAAGTCCCTTAAAAATTTTCCAATTTTTGTCCCAATTCTTCCCATTCCCATTGAAACTTTTCAAATCTCTCTCAAAATTGTTGAAATTCTGTTGAAGCTTTTTAAATTCTCTCTAGAATTTTCAAAATCCATGTCCACATGTTTACAATTTCACGTCAAAAAATTGCTAAAATTCCAGTTGAAATTTTTTTCAAAGTCCCTGAAAAATTTTCCAATTTTTGTCCCAATTCTTCCCATTCCCATTGAAACTTTTCAAATCTCTCTCAAAATTGTTGAAATTCTGTTGAAGCTTTTAAAATTCTCTCTAGAATTTTCAAAATCCATGTCCACATGTTTACAATTTCACGTCAAAAAATGGCTAAAATTCCAGTTGAAATTTTTTCAAAGTCCCTTAAAAATTTTCCAATTTTTGTCCCAATTCTTCCCATTCCCATTGAAACTTTTCAAATCCCTCTCAAAATTGTTGAAATTCTCTTGAAGCTTTTAAAATTCTCTCTAGAATTTTCAAAATCCATGTCCACATGTTTAGAATTTCACGTAAAAAAATGGCTAAAATTCCAGTTGACATTTTTTCAAAGTCCCTTAAAAATTTTCCAATTTTTGTCCCAATTCTTCCCATTCCCATTGAAACTTTTCAAATCCCTCTCAAAATTGTTGAAATTCTGTCGAAGCTTTTAAAATTCTCTCTAGAATTTTCAAAATCCATGTCCACATGTTTATAATTTCACATAAAAAAATGGCTAAAATTCCAGTTGAAATTTTTTCAAAGTCCCTTAAAAATTTTCCAATTTTTGTCCCAATTCTTCCCATTCCCATTGAAACTTTTCAAATCCCTCTCAAAATTGTTGAAATTCTGTTGAAGCTTTTAAAATTCTCTCTAGAATTTTCAAAATCCACTTCAACATGTTTACAATTTCACGTCAAAAAATTGCTAAAATTCCAGTTGACATTTTTTCAAAGTCCCTGAAAAATTTTCCAATTTTTGTCCCAATTCTTCCCATTCCCATTGAAACTTTTCAAATCCCTCTCAAAATTGTTGAAATTCTGTTGAAGCTTTTAAAATTCTCTCTAGAATTTTCAAAATCCATGGCCACATGTTTACAATTTCACGTCAAAAAATGGCTAAAATTCCAGTTGAAATTTTTTCAAAGTCCCTGAAAAATTTTCCAATTTTTGTCCCAATTCTTCCCATTCCCATTGAAACTTTTCAAATCCCTCTCAAAATTGTTGAAATTCTCTTGAAGCTTTTAAAATTCTCTCTAGAATTTTCAAAATCCATGTCCACATGTTTACAATTTCACGTCAAAAAATGGCTAAAATTCCAGTTGAAATTTTTTCAAAGTCCCTTAAAAATTTTCCAATTTTTGTCCCAATTCTTCCCATTCCCATTGAAACTTTTCAAATCCCTCTCAAAATTGTTGAAATTCTCTTGAAGCTTTTAAAATTCTCTCTAGAATTTTCAAAATCCATGTCCACATGTTTACAATTTCACGTCAAAAAGTGGCTAAAATTCCAGTTGATATTTTTTCAAAGTCCCTTAAAAATTTTCCCATTTTTGTCCCAGTTCTTCCCATTCCCATTGAAACTTTTCAAATCCCTCTCAAAATTGTTGAAATTCTCTAGAAGCTTTTAAAATTCTCTCTAGAATTTTCAAAATCCACTTCAACATGTTTACAATTTCACATGAAAAAATGGCTAAAATTCCAGTTGAAATTTTTTCAAAGTCCCTGAAAAATTTTCCAATTTTTGTCCCAATTCTTCCCATTCCCATTGAAACTTTTCAAATCCCTCTCAAAATTGTTGAAATTCTGTTGAAGCTTTTAAAATTCTCTCTAGAATTTTCAAAATCCATGTCCACATGTTTACAATTTCACGTCAAAAAATGGCTAAAATTCCAGTTGAAATTTTTTCAAAGTCCCTGAAAAATTTTCCAATTTTTGTCCCAATTCTTCCCATTCCCATTGAAACTTTTCAAATCCCTCTCCAAATTGTTGAAATTCTCTTGAAGCTTTTAAAATTCTCTCTAGAATTTTCAAAATCCATGGCCACATGTTTACAATTTCACGTCAAAAAATGGCTAAAATTCCAGTTGAAATTTTTTCAAAGTCCCTGAAAAATTTTCCAATTTTTGTCCCAATTCTTCCCATTCCCATTGAAACTTTTCAAATCCCTCTCAAAATTGTTGAAATTCTCTTGAAGCTTTAAAAATTCTCTCTAGAATTTTCAAAATCCATGTCCACATGTTTAGAATTTCACGTAAAAAAATGGCTAAAATTCCAGTTGACATTTTTTCAAAGTCCCTTAAAAATTTTCCAATTTTTGTCCCAATTCTTCCCATTCCCATTGAAACTTTTCAAATCCCTCTCAAAATTGTTGAAATTCTGTTGAAGCTTTTAAAATTCTCTCTAGAATTTTCAAAATCCACTTCAACATGTTTACAATTTCACGTCAAAAAATGGCTAAAATTCCAGTTGAAATTTTTTCAAAGTCCCTTAAAAATTTTCCAATTTTTGCCCCAATTCTTCCCATTCCCATTGAAACTTTTCAAATCCCTCTCAAAATTGTTGAAATTCTGTTGAAGCTTTTAAAATTCTCTCTAGAATTTTCAAAATCCACTTCAACATGTTTACAATTTCACGTCAAAAAATGGCTAAAATTCCAGTTGCAATTTTTTCAAAGTCCCTTAAAAATTTTCCAATTTTTGTCCCAATTCTTCCCATTCCCATTGAAACTTTTCAAATCTCTCTCAAAATTGTTGAAATTCTGTTGAAGCTTTTAAAATTCTCTCTAGAATTTTCAAAATCCATGTCCACATGTTTACAATTTCACGTCAAAAAATTGCTAAAATTCCAGTTGAAATTTTTTCAAAGTCCCTGAAAAATTTTCCAATTTTTGTCCCAATTCTTCCCATTCCCATTGAAACTTTTCAAATCTCTCTCAAAATTGTTGAAATTCTGTTGAAGCTTTTAAAATTCTCTCTAGAATTTTCAAAATCCATGTCCACATGTTTACAATTTCACGTCAAAAAATGGCTAAAATTCCAGTTGAAATTTTTTCAAAGTCCCTTAAAAATTTTCCAATTTTTGTCCCAATTCTTCCCATTCCCATTGAAACTTTTCAAATCCCTCTCAAAATTGTTGAAATTCTCTTGAAGCTTTTAAAATTCTCTCTAGAATTTTCAAAATCCATGTCCACATGTTTAGAATTTCACGTAAAAAAATGGCTAAAATTCCAGTTGACATTTTTTCAAAGTCCCTTAAAAATTTTCCAATTTTTGTCCCAATTCTTCCCATTCCCATTGAAACTTTTCAAATCCCTCTCAAAATTGTTGAAATTCTGTCGAAGCTTTTAAAATTCTCTCTAGAATTTTCAAAATCCATGTCCACATGTTTATAATTTCACATAAAAAAATGGCTAAAATTCCAGTTGAAATTTTTTCAAAGTCCCTTAAAAATTTTCCAATTTTTGTCCCAATTCTTCCCATTCCCATTGAAACTTTTCAAATCCCTCTCAAAATTGTTGAAATTCTGTTGAAGCTTTTAAAATTCTCTCTAGAATTTTCAAAATCCACTTCAACATGTTTACAATTTCACGTCAAAAAATTGCTAAAATTCCAGTTGACATTTTTTCAAAGTCCCTGAAAAATTTTCCAATTTTTGTCCCAATTCTTCCCATTCCCATTGAAACTTTTCAAATCCCTCTCAAAATTGTTGAAATTCTGTTGAAGCTTTTAAAATTCTCTCTAGAATTTTCAAAATCCATGGCCACATGTTTACAATTTCACGTCAAAAAATGGCTAAAATTCCAGTTGAAATTTTTTCAAAGTCCCTGAAAAATTTTCCAATTTTTGTCCCAATTCTTCCCATTCCCATTGAAACTTTTCAAATCCCTCTCAAAATTGTTGAAATTCTCTTGAAGCTTTTAAAATTCTCTCTAGAATTTTCAAAATCCATGTCCACATGTTTACAATTTCACGTCAAAAAATGGCTAAAATTCCAGTTGAAATTTTTTCAAAGTCCCTTAAAAATTTTCCAATTTTTGTCCCAATTCTTCCCATTCCCATTGAAACTTTTCAAATCCCTCTCAAAATTGTTGAAATTCTCTTGAAGCTTTTAAAATTCTCTCTAGAATTTTCAAAATCCATGTCCACATGTTTACAATTTCACGTCAAAAAGTGGCTAAAATTCCAGTTGATATTTTTTCAAAGTCCCTTAAAAATTTTCCCATTTTTGTCCCAGTTCTTCCCATTCCCATTGAAACTTTTCAAATCCCTCTCAAAATTGTTGAAATTCTCTAGAAGCTTTTAAAATTCTCTCTAGAATTTTCAAAATCCACTTCAACATGTTTACAATTTCACATGAAAAAATGGCTAAAATTCCAGTTGAAATTTTTTCAAAGTCCCTGAAAAATTTTCCAATTTTTGTCCCAATTCTTCCCATTCCCATTGAAACTTTTCAAATCCCTCTCAAAATTGTTGAAATTCTGTTGAAGCTTTTAAAATTCTCTCTAGAATTTTCAAAATCCATGTCCACATGTTTACAATTTCACGTCAAAAAATGGCTAAAATTCCAGTTGAAATTTTTTCAAAGTCCCTGAAAAATTTTCCAATTTTTGTCCCAATTCTTCCCATTCCCATTGAAACTTTTCAAATCCCTCTCCAAATTGTTGAAATTCTCTTGAAGCTTTTAAAATTCTCTCTAGAATTTTCAAAATCCATGGCCACATGTTTACAATTTCACGTCAAAAAATGGCTAAAATTCCAGTTGAAATTTTTTCAAAGTCCCTGAAAAATTTTCCAATTTTTGTCCCAATTCTTCCCATTCCCATTGAAACTTTTCAAATCCCTCTCAAAATTGTTGAAATTCTCTTGAAGCTTTAAAAATTCTCTCTAGAATTTTCAAAATCCATGTCCACATGTTTAGAATTTCACGTAAAAAAATGGCTAAAATTCCAGTTGACATTTTTTCAAAGTCCCTTAAAAATTTTCCAATTTTTGTCCCAATTCTTCCCATTCCCATTGAAACTTTTCAAATCCCTCTCAAAATTGTTGAAATTCTGTCGAAGCTTTTAAAATTCTCTCTAGAATTTTCAAAATCCATGTCCACATGTTTATAATTTCACATAAAAAAATGGCTAAAATTCCAGTTGAAATTTTTTCAAAGTCCCTTCAAAATTTTCCAATTTTTGTCCCAATTCTTCCCATTCCCATTGAAACTTTTCAAATCCCTCTCAAAATTGTTGAAATTCTCTTGAAGCTTTTAAAATTCTCTCTAGAATTTTCAAAATCCACTTCAACATGTTTACAATTTCACGTCAAAAAATTGCTAAAATTCCAGTTGACATTTTTTCAAAGTCCCTTAAAAATTTTCCAATTTTTGTCCCAATTCTTCCCATTCCCATTGAAACTTTTCAAATCCCTCTCAAAATTGTTGAAATTCTCTTGAAGCTTTTAAAATTCTCTCTAGAATTTTCAAAATCCATGTCCACATGTTTACAATTTCACGTCAAAAAATGGCTAAAATTCCAGTTGAAATTTTTTCAAAGTCCCTGAAAAATTTTCCAATTTTTGTCCCAATTCTTCCCATTCCCATTGAAACTTTTCAAATCCCTCTCAAAATTGTTGAAATTCTGTTGAAGCTTTTAAAATTCTCTCTAGAATTTTCAAAATCCATGGCCACATGTTTACAATTTCACGTCAAAAAATGGCTAAAATTCCAGTTGAAATTTTTTCAAAGTCCCTGAAAAATTTTCCAATTTTTGTCCCAATTCTTCCCATTCCCATTGAAACTTTTCAAATCCCTCTCAAAATTGTTGAAATTCTCTTGAAGCTTTTAAAATTCTCTCTAGAATTTTCAAAATCCATGTCCACATGTTTACAATTTCACGTCAAAAAATGGCTAAAATTCCAGTTGAAATTTTTTCAAAGTCCCTTAAAAATTTTCCAATTTTTGTCCCAATTCTTCCCATTCCCATTGAAACTTTTCAAATCCCTCTCAAAATTGTTGAAATTCTCTTGAAGCTTTTAAAATTCTCTCTAGAATTTTCAAAATCCATGTCCACATGTTTACAATTTCACGTCAAAAAGTGGCTAAAATTCCAGTTGATATTTTTTCAAAGTCCCTTAAAAATTTTCCCATTTTTGTCCCAGTTCTTCCCATTCCCATTGAAACTTTTCAAATCCCTCTCAAAATTGTTGAAATTCTCTAGAAGCTTTTAAAATTCTCTCTAGAATTTTCAAAATCCACTTCAACATGTTTACAATTTCACATGAAAAAATGGCTAAAATTCCAGTTGAAATTTTTTCAAAGTCCCTGAAAAATTTTCCAATTTTTGTCCCAATTCTTCCCATTCCCATTGAAACTTTTCAAATCCCTCTCAAAATTGTTGAAATTCTCTTGAAGCTTTTAAAATTCTCTCTAGAATTTTCAAAATCCATGTCCACATGTTTACAATTTCACGTCAAAAAATGGCTAAAATTCCAGTTGAAATTTTTTCAAAGTCCCTGAAAAATTTTCCAATTTTTGTCCCAATTCTTCCCATTCCCATGGAAACTTTTCAAATCCCTCTCAAAATTGTTGAAATTCTCTTGAAGCTTTTAAAATTCTCTCTAGAATTTTCAAAATCCATGGCCACATGTTTACAATTTCACGTCAAAAAATGGCTAAAATTCCAGTTGAAATTTTTTCAAAGTCCCTGAAAAATTTTACAATTTTTGTCCCAATTCTTCCCATTCCCATTGAAACTTTTCAAATCCCTCTCAAAATTGTTGAAATTCTGTTGAAGCTTTTAAAATTCTCTCTAGAATTTTCAAAATCCATGTCCACATGTTTACAATTTCACGTCAAAAAATGGCTAAAATTCCAGTTGAAATTTTTTCAAAGTCCCTTAAAAGTTTTCCAATTTTTGTCCCAATTCTTCCCATTCCCATTGAAACTTTTCAAATCCCTCTCAAAATTGTTGAAATTCTCTTGAAGCTTTTAAAATTCTCTCTAGAATTTTCAAAATCCATGTCCACATGTTTACAATTTCACGTCAAAAAATGGCTAAAATTCCAGTTGATATTTTTTCAAAGTCCCTTAAAAGTTTTCTAATTTTTGTCCCAGTTCATCCCATTCCCATTGAAACTTTTCAAATCCCTCTCAAAATTGTTGAAATTCTGTTGAAGCTTTTAAAATTCTCTCTAGAATTTTCAAAATCCACTTCAACATGTTTACAATTTCACATGAAAAAATGGCTAAAATTCCAGTTGAAATTTTTTCAAAGTCCCTTAAAAATTTTCCAATTTTTGTCCCAATTCTTCCCATTCCCATTGAAACTTTTCAAATCCCTCTCAAAATTGTTGAAATTCTGTTGAAGCTTTTAAAATTCTCTCTAGAATTTTCAAAATCCACTTCAACATGTTTACAATTTCACGTCAAAAAATTGCTAAAATTCCAGTTGACATTTTTTCAAAGTCCCTGAAAAATTTTCCAATTTTTGTCCCAATTCTTCCCATTCCCATTGAAACTTTTCAAATCCCTCTCAAAATTGTTGAAATTCTGTTGAAGCTTTTAAAATTCTCTCTAGAATTTTCAAAATCCATGGCCACATGTTTACAATTTCACGTCAAAAAATGGCTAAAATTCCAGTTGAAATTTTTTCAAAGTCCCTGAAAAATTTTCCAATTTTTGTCCCAATTCTTCCCATTCCCATTGAAACTTTTCAAATCCCTCTCAAAATTGTTGAAATTCTCTTGAAGCTTTTAAAATTCTCTCTAGAATTTTCAAAATCCATGTCCACATGTTTACAATTTCACGTCAAAAAATGGCTAAAATTCCAGTTGAAATTTTTTCAAAGTCCCTTAAAAATTTTCCAATTTTTGTCCCAATTCTTCCCATTTCCCATTGAAACTTTTCAAATCCCTCTCAAAATTGTTGAAATTCTCTTGAAGCTTTTAAAATTCTCTCTAGAATTTTCAAAATCCATGTCCACATGTTTACAATTTCACGTCAAAAAGTGGCTAAAATTCCAGTTGATATTTTTTCAAAGTCCCTTAAAAATTTTCCCCATTTTTGTCCCAGTTCTTCCCATTCCCATTGAAACTTTTCAAATCCCTCTCAAAATTGTTGAAATTCTCTAGAAGCTTTTAAAATTCTCTCTAGAATTTTCAAAATCCACTTCAACATGTTTACAATTTCACATGAAAAAATGGCTAAAATTCCAGTTGAAATTTTTCAAAGTCCCTGAAAATTTTCCAATTTTTGTCCCAATCTTCCCATTCCCATTGAAACTTTTCAAATCCCTCTCAAAATTGTTGAAATTCTGTTGAAGCTTTTAAAATTCTCTCTAGAATTTTCAAAATCCATGTCCACATGTTTACAATTTCACGTCAAAAAATGGCTAAAATTCCAGTTGAAATTTTTCAAAGTCCCTGAAAAATTTTCCAATTTTTGTCCCAATTCTTCCCATTCCCATTGAAACTTTTCAAATCCCTCTCCAAATTGTTGAAATTCTCTTGAAGCTTTTAAAATTCTCTCTAGAATTTTCAAAATCCATGGCCACATGTTTACAATTTCACGTCAAAAAATGGCTAAAATTCCAGTTGAAATTTTTTCAAAGTCCTGAAAAATTTTCCAATTTTTGTCCCAATTCTTCCCATTCCCATTGAAACTTTTCAAATCCCTCTCAAAATTGTTGAAATTCTCTTGAAGCTTTAAAAATTCTCTCTAGAATTTTCAAAATCCATGTCCACATGTTTAGAATTTCACGTAAAAAAATGGCTAAAATTCCAGTTGACATTTTTTCAAAGTCCCTTAAAAATTTCCAATTTTTGTCCCAATTCTTCCCATTCCCATTGAAACTTTTCAAATCCCTCTCAAAATTGTTGAAATTCTGTCGAAGCTTTTAAAATTCTCTCTAGAATTTTCAAAATCCATGTCCACATGTTTATAATTTCACATAAAAAAATGGCTAAAATTCCAGTTGAAATTTTTTCAAAGTCCCTTAAAAATTTTCCAATTTTTGTCCCAATTCTTCCCATTCCCATTGAAACTTTTCAAATCCCTCTCAAAATTGTTGAAATTCCTCTTGAAGCTTTTTAAAATTCTCTCTAGAATTTTCAAAATCCACTTCAACATGTTTACAATTTCACGTCAAAAAATTGCTAAAATTCCAGTTGACATTTTTTCAAAGTCCCTTAAAAATTTTCCAATTTTTGTCCCAATTCTTCCCATTCCCATTGAAACTTTTCAAATCCCTCTCAAAATTGTTGAAATTCTCTTGAAGCTTTTAAAATTCTCTCTAGAATTTTCAAAATCCATGTCCACATGTTACAATTTCACGTCAAAAAATGGCTAAAATTCCAGTTGAAATTTTTTCAAAGTCCCTGAAAAATTTTCCAATTTTTGTCCCAATTCTTCCCATTCCCATTGAAACTTTTCAAATCCCTCTCAAAATTGTTGAAATTCTGTTGAAGCTTTTAAAATTCTCTCTAGAATTTTCAAAATCCATGGCCACATGTTTACAATTTCACGTCAAAAAATGGCTAAAATTCCAGTTGAAATTTTTTTCAAAGTCCCTGAAAAATTTTCCAATTTTTGTCCCAATTCTTCCCATTCCCATTGAAACTTTTCAAATCCCTCTCAAAATTGTTGAAATTCTCTTGAAGCTTTTAAAATTCTCTCTAGAATTTTCAAAATCCATGTCCACATGTTTACAATTTCACGTCAAAAAATGGCTAAAATTCCAGTTGAAATTTTTTCAAAGTCCCTTAAAAATTTTCCAATTTTTGTCCCAATTCTTCCCATTCCCATTGAAACTTTTCAAATCCCTCTCAAAATTGTTGAAATTCTCTTGAAGCTTTTAAAATTCTCTCTAGAATTTTCAAAATCCATGTCCACATGTTTACAATTTCACGTCAAAAAGTGGCTAAAATTCCAGTTGATATTTTTTCAAAGTCCCTTAAAAATTTTCCCATTTTTGTCCCAGTTCTTCCCATTCCCATTGAAACTTTTCAAATCCCTCTCAAAATTGTTGAAATTCTCTAGAAGCTTTTAAAATTCTCTCTAGAATTTTCAAAATCCACTTCAACATGTTTACAATTTCACATGAAAAAATGGCTAAAATTCCAGTTGAAATTTTTTCAAAGTCCCTGAAAAATTTTCCAATTTTTGTCCCAATTCTTCCCATTCCCATTGAAACTTTTCAAATCCCTCTCAAAATTGTTGAAATTCTCTTGAAGCTTTTAAAATTCTCTCTAGAATTTTCAAAATCCATGTCCACATGTTTACAATTTCACGTCAAAAAATGGCTAAAATTCCAGTTGAAATTTTTTCAAAGTCCCTGAAAAATTTTCCAATTTTTGTCCCAATTCTTCCCATTCCCATGGAAACTTTTCAAATCCCTCTCAAAATTGTTGAAATTCTCTTGAAGCTTTTAAAATTCTCTCTAGAATTTTCAAAATCCATGGCCACATGTTTACAATTTCACGTCAAAAAATGGCTAAAATTCCAGTTGAAATTTTTCAAAGTCCCTGAAAAATTTTACAATTTTTGTCCCAATTCTTCCCATTCCCATTGAAACTTTTCAAATCCCTCTCAAAATTGTTGAAATTCTGTTGAAGCTTTTAAAATTCTCTCTAGAATTTTCAAAATCCATGTCCACATGTTTACAATTTCACGTCAAAAAATGGCTAAAATTCCAGTTGAAATTTTTTCAAAGTCCCTTAAAAGTTTTCCAATTTTTGTCCCAATTCTTCCCATTCCCATTGAAACTTTTCAAATCCCTCTCAAAATTGTTGAAATTCTCTTGAAGCTTTTAAAATTCTCTCTAGAATTTTCAAAATCCATGTCCACATGTTTACAATTTCACGTCAAAAAATGGCTAAAATTCCAGTTGATATTTTTTCAAAGTCCCTTAAAAGTTTTCTAATTTTTGTCCCAGTTCATCCCATTCCCATTGAAACTTTTCAAATC
>NW_028116165.1:0-37001 GCF_964273445.1 Streptopelia decaocto
AGAATTTTCAAAATCCATGTCCACATGTTTACAATTTCACGTCAAAAAATGGCTAAAATTCCAGTTGAAACTTTTTCAAAGTCCCTTAAAAATTTTCCAATTTTTGTCCCAATTCTTCCCATTCCCATTGAAACTTTTCAAATCCCTCTCAGAATTGTTGAAATTCTCTTGAAGCTTTTAAAATTCTCTCTAGAATTTTCAAAATCCATGTCCACATGTTTACAATTTCACGTCAAAAAATGGCTAAAATTCCAGTTGAAATTTTTTCAGTGTCCCTTAAAAATTTTCCAATTTTTGTCCCAATTCTTCCCATTCCCATTGAAACTTTTCAAATCCCTCTCAGAATTGTTGAAATTCTGTTGAAGCTTTTAAAATTCTCTCTAGAATTTTCAAAATCCATGTCCACATGTTTACAATTTCACGTCAAAAAATTGCTAAAATTCCAGTTGAAACTTTTTCAAAGTCCCTTAAAAATTTTCCAATTTTTGTCCCAATTCTTCCCATTCCCACTGAAACTTTTCAAATCCCTCTCAAAATTGTTGAAATTCTGTTGAAGCTTTTAAAATTCTCTCTAGAATTTTCAAAATCCATGTCCACATGTTTACAATTTCACGTCAAAAAATGGCTAAAATTCCAGTTGAAATTTTTTCAAAGTCCCTTCAAAATTTTCCAATTTTTGTCCCAATTCTTCCCATTCCCATTGAAACTTTTCAAATCCCTCTCAAAATTGTTGAAATTCTGTTGAAGCTTTTAAAATTCTCTCTAGAATTTTCAAAATCCATGGCCACATGTTTACAATTTCACATCAAAAAATGGCTAAAATTCCAGTTGAAATTTTTTCAAAGTCCCTTAAAAATTTTCCCATTTTTGTCCCAATTCTTCCCATTCCAATTGAAACTTTTCAAATCCCTCTCAGAATTGTTGAAATTCTGTTGAAGCTTTTAAAATTCTCTCTAGAATTTTCAAAATCCATGTCCACATGTTTACAATTTCACGTCAAAAAATGGCTAAAATTCCAGTTGAAATTTTTTCAAAGTCCCTTAAAAATTTTCCAATTTTTGTCCCAATTCTTCCCATTCCCATTGAAACTTTTCAAATCCCTCTCAGAATTGTTGAAATTCTGTTGAAGCTTTTAAAATTCTCTCTAGAATTTTCAAAATCCATGTCCACATGTTTACAATTTCACGTCAAAAAATGGCTAAAATTCCAGTTGAAATTTTTTCAAAGTCCCTTAAAAATTTTCCAATTTTTGTCCCAATTCTTCCCATTCCCATTGAAACTTTTCAAATCCCTCTCAGAATTGTTGAAATTCTCTTGAAGCTTTTAAAATTCTCTCTAGAATTTTCAAAATCCATGTCCACATGTTTACAATTTCACGTAAAAAAATGGCTAAAATTCCAGTTGAAATTTTTTCAAAGTCCCTTAAAAATTTTCCAATTCTTGTCCCAATTCTTCCCATTCCCATTGAAACTTTTCAAATCCCTCTCAACATTGTTGAAATTCTGTTGAAGCTTTTAAAATTCTCTCTAGAATTTTCAAAATCCATGTCCACATGTTTACAATTTCACGTCAAAAAATGGCTAAAATTCCAGTTGAAATTTTTTCAAAGTCCCTTAAAAATTTTCCAATTTTTGTCCCAATTCTTCCCATTCCCATTGAAACTTTTCAAATCCCTCTCAGAATTGTTGAAATTCTCTTGAAGCTTTTAAAATTCTCTCTAGAATTTTCAAAATCCATGTCCACATGTTTACAATTTCACGTAAAAAAATGGCTAAAATTCCAGTTGAAATTTTTTCAAAGTCCCTTAAAAATTTTCCAATTCTTGTCCCAATTCTTCCCATTCCCATTGGAACTTTTCAAATCCCTCTCAAAATTGTTGAAATTCTGTTGAAGCTTTTAAAATTCTCTCTAGAATTTTCAAAATCCATGTCCACATGTTTACAATTTCACGTCAAAAAATGGCTAAAATTCCAGTTGAAATTTTTTCAAAGTCCCTTAAAAATTTTCCAATTTTTGTCCCAATTCTTCCCATTCCCATTGAAACTTTTCAAATCCCTCTCAAAATTGTTGAAATTCTGTTGAAGCTTTTAAAATTCTCTCTAGAATTTTCAAAATCCATGTCCACATGTTTACAATTTCACGTCAAAAAATGGCTAAAATTCCAGTTGAAATTTTTTCAAAGTCCCTTAAAAATTTTCCAATTTCTGTCCCAATTCTTCCCATTCCCACTGAAACTTTTCAAATCCCTCTCAAAATTGTTGAAATTCTCTTGAAGCTTTTAGAATTCTCTCTAGAATTTTCAAAATCCATGTCCACATGTTTACAATTTCACGTCAAAAAATGGCTAAAATTCCAGTTGAAATTTTTTCAAAGTCCCTTAAAAATTTTCCCATTTTTGTCCCAATTCTTCCCATTCCCATTGAAACTTTTCAAATCCCTCTCAGAATTGTTGAAATTCTGTTGAAGCTTTTAAAATTCTCTCTAGAATTTTCAAAATCCATGTCCACATGTTTACAATTTCACGTCAAAAAATGGCTAAAATTCCAGTTGAAATTTTTTCAAAGTCCCTTAAAAATTTTCCCATTTTTGTCCCAATTCTTCCCATTCCCATTGAAACTTTTCAAATCCCTCTCAGAATTGTTGAAATTCTGTTGAAGCTTTTAAAATTCTCTCTAGAATTTTCAAAATCCATGTCCACATGTTTACAATTCCACGTCAAAAAATGGCTAAAATTCCAGTTGAAATTTTTTCAAAGTCCCTTAAAAATTTTCCAATTCTTGTCCCAATTCTTCCCATTCCCATTGAAACTTTTCAAATCCCTCTCAGAATTGTTGAAATTCTGTTGAAGCTTTTAAAATTCTCTCTAGAATTTTCAAAATCCATGTCCACATGTTTACAATTTCACGTCAAAAAATGGCTAAAATTCCAGTTGAAATTTTTTCAAAGTCCCTTAAAAATTTTCCAATTCTTGTCCCAATTCTTCCCATTCCCATTGAAACTTTTCAAATCCCTCTCAAAATTGTTGAAATTCTCTTGAAGCTTTTAAAATTCTCTCTAGAATTTTCAAAATCCATGTCCACATGTTTACAATTTCACGTCAAAAAATGGCTAAAATTCCAGTTGAAATTTTTTCAAAGTCCCTTAAAAATTTTCCAATTTTTGTCCCAATTCTTCCCATTCCCATTGAAACTTTTCAAATCCCTCTCAAAATTGTTGAAATTCTGTTGAAGCTTTTAAAATTCTCTCTAGAATTTTCAAAATCCATGTCCACATGTTTACAATTTCACGTGAGAAAATGGCTAAAATTCCAGTTGAAACTTTTTCAAAGTCCCTTAAAAATTTTCCAATTTTTGTCCCAATTCTTCCCATTCCCATTGAAACTTTTCAAATCCCTCTCAAAATTGTTGAAATTCTGTTGAAGCTTTTAAAATTCTCTCTAGAATTTTCAAAATCCATGTCCACATGTTTACAATTTCACGTCAAAAAATGGCTAAAATTCCAGTTGAAATTTTTTCAAAGTCCCTTAAAAATTTTCCAATTTTTGTCCCAATTCTTCCCATTCCCATTGAAACTTTTCAAATCCCTCTCAGAATTGTTGAAATTCTGTTGAAGCTTTTAAAATTCTCTCTAGAATTTTCAAAATCCATGTCCACATGTTTACAATTTCACGTCAAAAAATTGCTAAAATTCCAGTTGAAACTTTTTCAAAGTCCCTTCAAAATTTTCCAATTTTTGTCCCAATTCTTCCTATTCCCATTGAAAATTTTCAAATCCCTCTCAGAATTGTTGAAATTCTGTTGAAGCTTTTAAAATTCTCTCTAGAATTTTCAAAATCCATGTCCACATGTTTACAATTCCACGTCAAAAAATGGCTAAAATTCCAGTTGAAATTTTTTCAAAGTCCCTTAAAAATTTTCCAATTTTTGTCCCAATTCTTCCCATTCCCATTGAAACTTTTCAAATCCCTCTCAAAATTGTTGAAATTCTGTTGAAGCTTTTAGAATTCTCTCTAGAATTTTCAAAATCCATGTCCACATGTTTACAATTCCACGTCAAAAAATGGCTAAAATTCCAGTTGAAACTTTTTCAAAGTCCCTTAAAAATCTTCCAATTTTTGTCCCAATTCTTCCCATTCCCATTGAAACTTTTCAAATCCCTCTCAACATTGTTGAAATTCTCTTGAAGCTTTTAGAATTCTCTCTAGAATTTTCAAAATCCATGTCCACATGTTTACAATTCCACGTCAAAAAATGGCTAAAATTCCAGTTGAAACTTTTTCAAAGTCCCTTAAAAATTTTCCAATTTTTGTCCCAATTCTTCCCATTCCCATTGAAACTTTTCAAATCCCTCTCAGAATTGTTGAAATTCTCTTGAAGCTTTTAAAATTCTCTCTAGAATTTTCAAAATCCATGTCCACATGTTTACAATTTCACGTCAAAAAATGGCTAAAATTCCAGTTGAAATTTTTTCAGTGTCCCTTAAAAATTTTCCAATTTTTGTCCCAATTCTTCCCATTCCCATTGAAACTTTTCAAATCCCTCTCAGAATTGTTGAAATTCTGTTGAAGCTTTTAAAATTCTCTCTAGAATTTTCAAAATCCATGTCCACATGTTTACAATTTCACGTCAAAAAATTGCTAAAATTCCAGTTGAAACTTTTTCAAAGTCCCTTAAAAATTTTCCAATTTTTGTCCCAATTCTTCCCATTCCCACTGAAACTTTTCAAATCCCTCTCAAAATTGTTGAAATTCTGTTGAAGCTTTTAAAATTCTCTCTAGAATTTTCAAAATCCATGTCCACATGTTTACAATTTCACGTCAAAAAATGGCTAAAATTCCAGTTGAAATTTTTTCAAAGTCCCTTCAAAATTTTCCAATTTTTGTCCCAATTCTTCCCATTCCCATTGAAACTTTTCAAATCCCTCTCAAAATTGTTGAAATTCTGTTGAAGCTTTTAAAATTCTCTCTAGAATTTTCAAAATCCATGGCCACATGTTTACAATTTCACATCAAAAAATGGCTAAAATTCCAGTTGAAATTTTTTCAAAGTCCCTTAAAAATTTTCCCATTTTTGTCCCAATTCTTCCCATTCCAATTGAAACTTTTCAAATCCCTCTCAGAATTGTTGAAATTCTGTTGAAGCTTTTAAAATTCTCTCTAGAATTTTCAAAATCCATGTCCACATGTTTACAATTTCACGTCAAAAAATGGCTAAAATTCCAGTTGAAATTTTTTCAAAGTCCCTTAAAAATTTTCCAATTTTTGTCCCAATTCTTCCCATTCCCATTGAAACTTTTCAAATCCCTCTCAGAATTGTTGAAATTCTCTTGAAGCTTTTAAAATTCTCTCTAGAATTTTCAAAATCCATGTCCACATGTTTACAATTTCACGTAAAAAAATGGCTAAAATTCCAGTTGAAATTTTTTCAAAGTCCCTTAAAAATTTTCCAATTCTTGTCCCAATTCTTCCCATTCCCATTGGAACTTTTCAAATCCCTCTCAAAATTGTTGAAATTCTGTTGAAGCTTTTAAAATTCTCTCTAGAATTTTCAAAATCCATGTCCACATGTTTACAATTTCACGTCAAAAAATGGCTAAAATTCCAGTTGAAATTTTTTCAAAGTCCCTTAAAAATTTTCCAATTTTTGTCCCAATTCTTCCCATTCCCATTGAAACTTTTCAAATCCCTCTCAAAATTGTTGAAATTCTGTTGAAGCTTTTAAAATTCTCTCTAGAATTTTCAAAATCCATGTCCACATGTTTACAATTTCACGTCA
Organism: Streptopelia decaocto; assembly: GCF_964273445.1. Lineage (NCBI taxonomy): Eukaryota > Metazoa > Chordata > Aves > Columbiformes > Columbidae > Streptopelia > Streptopelia decaocto. The sequence goes on from NW_028116165.1 coordinate 5,775, forward strand.
AAAAATGGCTAAAATTCCAGTTGAAATTTTTTCAAAGTCCCTTAAAAATTTTCCAATTTCTGTCCCAATTCTTCCCATTCCCACTGAAACTTTTCAAATCCCTCTCAAAATTGTTGAAATTCTGTTGAAGCTTTTAAAATTCTCTCTAGAATTTTCAAAATCCATGTCCACATGTTTACAATTTCACGTCAAAAAATGGCTAAAATTCCAGTTGAAATTTTTTCAAAGTCCCTTCAAAATTTTCCAATTTTTGTCCCAATTCTTCCCATTCCCATTGAAACTTTTCAAATCCCTCTCAAAATTGTTGAAATTCTGTTGAAGCTTTTAAAATTCTCTCTAGAATTTTCAAAATCCATGGCCACATGTTTACAATTTCACATCAAAAAATGGCTAAAATTCCAGTTGAAATTTTTTCAAAGTCCCTTAAAAATTTTCCCATTTTTGTCCCAATTCTTCCCATTCCAATTGAAACTTTTCAAATCCCTCTCAGAATTGTTGAAATTCTGTTGAAGCTTTTAAAATTCTCTCTAGAATTTTCAAAATCCATGTCCACATGTTTACAATTTCACGTCAAAAAATGGCTAAAATTCCAGTTGAAATTTTTTCAAAGTCCCTTAAAAATTTTCCAATTTTTGTCCCAATTCTTCCCATTCCCATTGAAACTTTTCAAATCCCTCTCAGAATTGTTGAAATTCTCTTGAAGCTTTTAAAATTCTCTCTAGAATTTTCAAAATCCATGTCCACATGTTTACAATTTCACGTCAAAAAATGGCTAAAATTCCAGTTGAAATTTTTTCAAAGTCCCTTAAAAATTTTCCAATTTTTGTCCCAATTCTTCCCATTCCCATTGAAACTTTTCAAATCCCTCTCAGAATTGTTGAAATTCTCTTGAAGCTTTTAAAATTCTCTCTAGAATTTTCAAAATCCATGTCCACATGTTTACAATTTCACGTAAAAAAATGGCTAAAATTCCAGTTGAAATTTTTTCAAAGTCCCTTAAAAATTTTCCAATTCTTGTCCCAATTCTTCCCATTCCCATTGAAACTTTTCAAATCCCTCTCAACATTGTTGAAATTCTGTTGAAGCTTTTAAAATTCTCTCTAGAATTTTCAAAATCCATGTCCACATGTTTACAATTTCACGTCAAAAAATGGCTAAAATTCCAGTTGAAATTTTTTCAAAGTCCCTTAAAAATTTTCCAATTTTTGTCCCAATTCTTCCCATTCCCATTGAAACTTTTCAAATCCCTCTCAGAATTGTTGAAATTCTGTTGAAGCTTTTAAAATTCTCTCTAGAATTTTCAAAATCCATGTCCACATGTTTACAATTTCACATAAAAAAATGGCTAAAATTCCAGTTGAAACTTTTTCAAAGTCCCTTAAAAATTTTCCAATTTTTGTCCCAATTCTTCCCATTCCCATTGAAATTTTTCAAATCCGTCTCAAAATTGTTGAAATTCTGTTGAAGCTTTTAAAATTCTCTCTAGAATTTTCAAAATCCATGTCCACATGTTTACAATTCCATGTCAAAAAATGGCTAAAATTCCAGTTGAAATTTTTTCAAAGTCCCTTAAAAATTTTCCAGTTTTTGTCCCAATTCTTACCATTCCCATTGAAACTTTTCAAATCCCTCTCAAAATTGTTGAAATTCTCTTGAAGCTTTTAAAATTCTCTCTAGAATTTTCAAAATCCATGTCCACATGTTTACAATTCCACGTCAAAAAATGGCTAAAATTCCAGTTGAAATTTTTTCAAAGTCCCTTAAAAATTTTCCAATTTTTGTCCCAATTCTTCCCATTCCCATTGAAACTTTTCAAATCCCTCTCAGAATTGTTGAAATTCTGTTGAAGCTTTTAAAATTCTCTCTAGAATTTTCAAAATCCATGTCCACATGTTTACAATTCCACGTCAAAAAATGGCTAAAATTCCAGTTGAAATTTTTTCAAAGTCCCTTAAAAATTTTCCCATTTTTGTCCCAATTCTTCCCATTCCCATTGAAACTTTTCAAATCCCTCTCAGAATTGTTGAAATTCTGTTGAAGCTTTTAAAATTCTCTCTAGAATTTTCAAAATCCATGTCCACATGTTTACAATTTCACGTCAAAAAATGGCTAAAATTCCAGTTGAAATTTTTTCAAAGTCCCTTAAAAATTTTCCAATTTTTGTCCCAATTCTTCCCATTCCCATTGAAACTTTTCAAATCCCTCTCAAAATTGTTGAAATTCTGTTGAAGCTTTTAAAATTCTCTCTAGAATTTTCAAAATCCATGTCCACATGTTTACAATTTCACGTAAAAAAATGGCTAAAATTCCAGTTGAAATTTTTTCAAAGTCCCTTAAAAATTTTCCAATTCTTGTCCCAATTCTTCCCATTCCCATTGAAACTTTTCAAATCCCTCTCAAAATTGTTGAAATTCTGTTGAAGCTTTTAAAATTCTCTCTAGAATTTTCAAAATCCATGTCCACATGTTTACAATTTCACGTCAAAAAATGGCTAAAATTCCAGTTGAAATTTTTTCAAAGTCCCTTAAAAATTTTCCAATTTTTGTCCCAATTCTTCCCATTCCCATTGAAACTTTTCAAATCCCTCTCAAAATTGTTGAAATTCTGTTGAAGCTTTTAAAATTCTCTCTAGAATTTTCAAAATCCATGTCCACATGTTTACAATTTCACGTCAAAAAATGGCTAAAATTCCAGTTGAAATTTTTTCAAAGTCCCTTAAAAATTTTCCAATTTTTGTCCCAATTCTTCCCATTCCCATTGAAACTTTTCAAATCCCTCTCAAAATTGTTGAAATTCTGTTGAAGCTTTTAAAATTCTCTCTAGAATTTTCAAAATCCATGTCCACATGTTTACAATTTCACGTCAAAAAATGGCTAAAATTCCAGTTGAAACTTTTTCAAAGTCCCTTAAAAATTTTCCAATTTTTGTCCCAATTCTTCCCATTCCCATTGAAACTTTTCAAATCCCTCTCAGAATTGTTGAAATTCTGTTGAAGCTTTTAAAATTCTCTCTAGAATTTTCAAAATCCATGGCCACATGTTTACAATTTCACGTCAAAAAATGGCTAAAATTCCAGTTGAAATTTTTTCAAAGTCCCTTAAAAATTTTCCAATTTTTGTCCCAATTCTTCCCATTCCCATTGAAACTTTTCAAATCCCTCTCAGAATTGTTGAAATTCTGTTGAAGCTTTTAAAATTCTCTCTAGAATTTTCAAAATCCATGTCCACATGTTTACAATTCCATGTCAAAAAATGGCTAAAATTCCAGTTGAAATTTTTTCAAAGTCCCTTAAAAATTTTCCAATTCTTGTCCCAATTCTTCCCATTCCCATTGAAACTTTTCAAATCCCTCTCAGAATTGTTGAAATTCTGTTGAAGCTTTTAAAATTCTCTCTAGAATTTTCAAAATCCATGTCCACATGTTTACAATTCCACGTCAAAAAATGGCTAAAATTCCAGTTGAAATTTTTTCAAAGTCCCTTAAAAATTTTCCAATTTTTGTCCCAATTCTTCCCATTCCCATTGAAACTTTTCAAATCCCTCTCAAAATTGTTGAAATTCTGTTGAAGCTTTTAAAATTCTCTCTAGAATTTTCAAAATCCATGTCCACATGTTTACAATTTCACATAAAAAAATGGCTAAAATTCCAGTTGAAACTTTTTCAAAGTCCCTTAAAAATTTTCCAATTTTTGTCCCAATTCTTCCCATTCCCATTGAAACTTTTCAAATCCCTCTCAAAATTGTTGAAATTCTCTTGAAGCTTTTAAAATTCTCTCTAGAATTTTCAAAATCCATGTCCACATGTTTACAATTCCATGTCAAAAAATGGCTAAAATTCCAGTTGAAATTTTTTCAAAGTCCCTTAAAAATTTTCCAATTTTTGTCCCAATTCTTCCCATTCCCATTGAAACTTTTCAAATCCCTCTCAGAATTGTTGAAATTCTGTTGAAGCTTTTAAAATTCTCTCTAGAATTTTCAAAATCCATGTCCACATGTTTACAATTCCACGTCAAAAAATGGCTAAAATTCCAGTTGAAATTTTTTCAAAGTCCCTTAAAAATTTTCCAATTTTTGTCCCAATTCTTCCCATTCCCATTGAAACATTTCAAATCCCTCTCAGAATTGTTGAAATTCTGTTGAAGCTTTTAAAATTCTCTCTGGAATTTTCAAAATCCATGTCCACATGTTTACAATTCCACGTCAAAAAATGGCTAAAATTCCAGTTGAAATTTTTTCAAAGTCCCTTAAAAATTTTCCAATTTTTGTCCCAATTCTTCCCATTCCCATTGAAACTTTTCAAATCCCTCTCAGAATTGTTGAAATTCTCTTGAAGCTTTTAAAATTCTCTCTAGAATTTTCAAAATCCATGTCCACATGTTTACAATTCCACGTCAAAAAATGGCTAAAATTCCAGTTGAAATTTTTTCAAAGTCCCTTCAAAATTTTCCAATTTTTGTCCCAATTCTTCCCATTCCCATTGAAACTTTTCAAATCCCTCTCAAAATTGTTGAAATTCTGTTGAAGCTTTTAGAATTCTCTCTAGAATTTTCAAAATCCATGTCCACATGTTTACAATTTCACGTCAAAAAATGGCTAAAATTCCAGTTGAAATTTTTTCAAAGTCCCTTAAAAATTTTCCAATTTTTGTCCCAATTCTTCCCATTCCCATTGAAACTTTTCAAATCCCTCTCAAAATTGTTGAAATTCTGTTGAAGCTTTTAGAATTCTCTCTAGAATTTTCAAAATCCATGTCCACATGTTTACAATTTCACGTCAAAAAATGGCTAAAATTCCAGTTGAAATTTTTTCAAAGTCCCTTAAAAATTTTCCAATTTTTGTCCCAATTCTTCCCATTCCCATTGAAACTTTTCAAATCCCTCTCAGAATTGTTGAATTTCTGTTGAAGCTTTTAAAATTCTCTCTAGAATTTTCAAAATCCATGTCCACATGTTTACAATTTCACGTCAAAAAATGGCTAAAATTCCAGTTGAAATTTTTTCAAAGTCCCTTAAAAATTTTCCAATTTTTGTCCCAATTCTTCCCATTCCCATTGAAACTTTTCAAATCCCTCTCAAAATTGTTGAAATTCTGTTGAAGCTTTTAAAATTCTCTCTAGAATTTTCAATATCCATGTCCACATGTTTACAATTTCACGTCAAAAAATGGCTAAAATTCCAGTTGAAATTTTTTCAAAGTCCCTTAAAAATTTTCCAATTTTTGTCCCAATTCTTCCCATTCCCATTGAATCTTTTCAAATCCCTCTCAAAATTGTTGAAATTCTCTTGAAGCTTTTAAAATTCTCTCTAGAATTTTCAAAATCCATGTCCACATGTTTACAATTTCACATAAAAAAATGGCTAAAATTCCAGTTGAAACTTTTTCAAAGTCCCTTAAAAATCTTCCAATTTTTGTCCCAATTCTTCCCATTCCCATTGAAACTTTTCAAATCCCTCTCAAAATTGTTGAAATTCTGTTGAAGCTTTTAAAATTCTCTCTAGAATTTTCAAAATCCATGTCCACATGTTTACAATTCCACGTCAAAAAATGGCTAAAATTCCAGTTGAAATTTTTTCAAAGTCCCTTAAAAATTTTCCAATTTTTGTCCCAATTCTTCCCATTCCCATTGAAACTTTTCAAATCCCTCTCAAAATTGTTGAAATTCTCTTGAAGCTTTTAGAATTCTCTCTAGAATTTTCAAAATCCATGTCCACATGTTTACAATTTCACGTCAAAAAATGGCTAAAATTCCAGTTGAAATTTTTTCAAAGTCCCTTAAAGATTTTCCAATTTTTGTCCCAATTCTTCCCATTCCCATTGAAACTTTTCAAATCCCTCTCAAAATTGTTGAAATTCTGTTGAAGCTTTTAAAATTCTCTCTAGAATTTTCAAAATCCATGTCCACATGTTTACAATTTCACGTCAAAAAATGGCTAAAATTCCAGTTGAAATTTTTTCAAAGTCCCTTAAAAATTTTCCAATTTTTGTCCCAATTCTTCCCATTCCCATTGAAACTTTTCAAATCCCTCTCAGAATTGTTGAAATTCTGTTGAAGCTTTTAAAATTCTCTCTAGAATTTTCAAAATCCATGTCCACATGTTTACAATTTCACGTCAAAAAATGGCTAAAATTCCAGTTGAAATTTTTTCAAAGTCCCTTAAAAATTTTCCAATTTTTGTCCCAATTCTTCCCATTCCCATTGAAACTTTTCAAATCCCTCTCAAAATTGTTGAAATTCTGTTGAAGCTTTTAGAATTCTCTCTAGAATTTTCAAAATCCATGTCCACATGTTTACAATTTCACGTCAAAAAATGGCTAAAATTCCAGTTGAAATTTTTTCAAAGTCCCTTAAAAATTTTCCAATTTTTGTCCCAATTCTTCCCATTCCCATTGAAACTTTTCAAATCCCTCTCAAAATTGTTGAAATTCTGTTGAAGCTTTTAGAATTCTCTCTAGAATTTTCAAAATCCATGTCCACATGTTTACAATTTCACGTCAAAAAATGGCTAAAATTCCAGTTGAAATTTTTTCAAAGTCCCTTAAAAATTTTCCAATTTTTGTCCCAATTCTTCCCATTCCCATTGAAACTTTTCAAATCCCTCTCAGAATTGTTGAAATTCTGTTGAAGCTTTTAGAATTCTCTCTAGAATTTTCAAAATCCATGGCCACATGTTTACAATTTCACATCAAAAAATGGCTAAAATTCCAGTTGAAATTTTTTCAAAGTCCCTTAAAAATTTTCCCATTTTTGTGCCAATTCTTCCCATTCCCATTGAAACTTTTCAAATCCCTCTCAGAATTGTTGAAATTCTGTTGAAGCTTTTAAAATTCTCTCTAGAATTTTCAAAATCCATGTCCACATGTTTACAATTTCACGTCAAAAAATGGCTAAAATTCCAGTTGAAATTTTTTCAAAGTCCCTTCAAAATTTTCCCATTTTTGTCCCAATTCTTCCCATTCCCATTGAAACTTTTCAAATCCCTCTCAGAATTGTTGAAATTCTGTTGAAGCTTTTAAAATTCTCTCTAGAATTTTCAAAATCCATGTCCACATGTTTACAATTTCACGTCAAAAAATGGCTAAAATTCCAGTTGAAATTTTTTCAAAGTCCCTTAAAAATTTTCCAATTTTTGTCCCAATTCTTCCCATTCCCATTGAAACTTTTCAAATCCCTCTCAGAATTGTTGAAATTCTGTTGAAGCTTTTAAAATTCTCTCTAGAATTTTCAAAATCCATGTCCACATGTTTACAATTTCACGTAAAAAAATGGCTAAAATTCCAGTTGAAATTTTTTCAAAGTCCCTTAAAAATTTTCCAATTCTTGTCCCAATTCTTCCCATTCCCATTGAAACTTTTCAAATCCCTCTCAAAATTGTTGAAATTCTCTTGAAGCTTTTAAAATTCTCTCTAGAATTTTCAAAATCCATGTCCACATGTTTACAATTTCACGTCAAAAAATGGCTAAAATTCCAGTTGAAATTTTTTCTAAGTCCCTTAAAAATTTTCCAATTTTTGTCCCAATTCTTCCCATTCCCATTGAAACTTTTCAAATCCCTCTCAAAATTGTTGAAATTCTGTTGAAGCTTTTAAAATTCTCTCTAGAATTTTCAAAATCCATGTCCACATGTTTACAATTTCACGTCAAAAAATGGCTAAAATTCCAGTTGAAATTTTTTCAAAGTCCCTTAAAAATTTTCCAATTTTTGTCCCAATTCTTCCCATTCCCATTGAAACTTTTCAAATCCCTCTCAAAATTGTTGAAATTCTGTTGAAGCTTTTAAAATTCTCTCTAGAATTTTCAAAATCCATGGCCACATGTTTACAATTTCACGTCAAAAAATGGCTAAAATTCCAGTTGAAATTTTTTCAAAGTCCCTTAAAAATTTTCCCATTTTTGTCCCAATTCTTCCCATTCCCATTGAAACTTTTCAAATCCCTCTCAGAATTGTTGAAATTCTGTTGAAGCTTTTAAAATTCTCTCTAGAATTTTCAAAATCCATGTCCACATGTTTACAATTTCACGTCAAAAAATGGCTAAAATTCCAGTTGAAATTTTTTCAAAGTCCCTTAAAAATTTTCCAATTTTTGTCCCAATTCTTCCCATTCCCATTGAAACTTTTCAAATCCCTCTCAGAATTGTTGAAATTCTGTTGAAGCTTTTAAAATTCTCTCTAGAATTTTCAAAATCCATGTCCACATGTTTACAATTTCACGTCAAAAAATGGCTAAAATTCCAGTTGAAATTTTTTCAAAGTCCCTTAAAAATTTTCCAATTTTTGTCCCAATTCTTCCCATTCCCATTGAAACTTTTCAAATCCCTCTCAGAATTGTTGAAATTCTGTTGAAGCTTTTAAAATTCTCTCTAGAATTTTCAAAATCCATGTCCACATGTTTACAATTTCACGTAAAAAAATGGCTAAAATTCCAGTTGAAATTTTTTCAAAGTCCCTTAAAAATTTTCCAATTCTTGTCCCAATTCTTCCCATTCCCATTGAAACTTTTCAAATCCCTCTCAAAATTGTTGAAATTCTCTTGAAGCTTTTAAAATTCTCTCTAGAATTTTCAAAATCCATGTCCACATGTTTACAATTTCACGTCAAAAAATGGCTAAAATTCCAGTTGAAATTTTTTCAAAGTCCCTTAAAAATTTTCCAATTTTTGTCCCAATTCTTCCCATTCCCATTGAAACTTTTCAAATCCCTCTCAAAATTGTTGAAATTCTGTTGAAGCTTTTAAAATTCTCTCTAGAATTTTCAAAATCCATGTCCACATGTTTACAATTTCACGTCAAAAAATGGCTAAAATTCCAGTTGAAATTTTTTCAAAGTCCCTTAAAAATTTTCCAATTTTTGTCCCAATTCTTCCCATTCCCATTGAAACTTTTCAAATCCCTCTCAAAATTGTTGAAATTCTGTTGAAGCTTTTAAAATTCTCTCTAGAATTTTCAAAATCCATGGCCACATGTTTACAATTTCACGTCAAAAAATGGCTAAAATTCCAGTTGAAACTTTTTCAAAGTCCCTTAAAAATTTTCCAATTTTTGTCCCAATTCTTCCCATTCCCATTGAAACTTTTCAAATCCCTCTCAGAATTGTTGAAATTCTGTTGAAGCTTTTAAAATTCTCTCTAGAATTTTCAAAATCCATGGCCACATGTTTACAATTTCACGTCAAAAAATGGCTAAAATTCCAGTTGAAATTTTTTCAAAGTCCCTTAAAAATTTTCCCATTTTTGTCCCAATTCTTCCCATTCCCATTGAAACTTTTCAAATCCCTCTCAGAATTGTTGAAATTCTGTTGAAGCTTTTAAAATTCTCTCTAGAATTTTCAAAATCCATGTCCACATGTTTACAATTTCACGTCAAAAAATGGCTAAAATTCCAGTTGAAATTTTTTCAAAGTCCCTTAAAAATTTTCCCATTTTTGTCCCAATTCTTCCCATTCCCATTGAAACTTTTCAAATCCCTCTCAGAATTGTTGAAATTCTGTTGAAGCTTTTAAAATTCTCTCTAGAATTTTCAAAATCCATGTCCACATGTTTACAATTTCACGTCAAAAAATGGCTAAAATTCCAGTTGAAATTTTTTCAAAGTCCCTTAAAAGTTTTCCAATTCTTGTCCCAATTCTTCCCATTCCCATTGAAACTTTTCAAATCCCTCTCAGAATTGTTGAAATTCTGTTGAAGCTTTTAAAATTCTCTCTAGAATTTTCAAAATCCATGTCCACATGTTTACAATTTCACGTCAAAAAATGGCTAAAATTCCAGTTGAAATTTTTTCAAAGTCCCTTAAAAATTTTCCAATTCTTGTCCCAATTCTTCCCATTCCCATTGAAACTTTTCAAATCCCTCTCAGAATTGTTGAAATTCTGTTGAAGCTTTTAAAATTCTCTCTAGAATTTTCAAAATCCATGTCCACATGTTTACAATTTCACGTCAAAAAATGGCTAAAATTCCAGTTGAAATTTTTTCAAAGTCCCTTAAAAATTTTCCAATTTTTGTCCCAATTCTTCCCATTCCCATTGAAACTTTTCAAATCCCTCTCAAAATTGTTGAAATTCTGTTGAAGCTTTTAAAATTCTCTCTAGAATTTTCAAAATCCATGTCCACATGTTTACAATTTCACGTCAAAAAATGGCTAAAATTCCAGTTGAAACTTTTTCAAAGTCCCTTAAAAATTTTCCAATTTTTGTCCCAATTCTTCCCATTCCCATTGAAACTTTTCAAATCCCTCTCAAAATTGTTGAAATTCTGTTGAAGCTTTTAAAATTCTCTCTAGAATTTTCAAAATCCATGGCCACATGTTTACAATTTCACATCAAAAAATGGCTAAAATTCCAGTTGAAATTTTTTCAAAGTCCCTTAAAAATTTTCCCATTTTTGTCCCAATTCTTCCCATTCCCATTGAAACTTTTCAAATCCCTCTCAGAATTGTTGAAATTCTGTTGAAGCTTTTAAAATTCTCTCTAGAATTTTCAAAATCCATGTCCACATGTTTACAATTTCACGTCAAAAAATGGCTAAAATTCCAGTTGAAATTTTTTCAAAGTCCCTTAAAAATTTTCCAATTTTTGTCCCAATTCTTCCCATTCCCATTGAAACTTTTCAAATCCCTCTCAGAATTGTTGAAATTCTGTTGAAGCTTTTAAAATTCTCTCTAGAATTTTCAAAATCCATGTCCACATGTTTACAATTTCACGTCAAAAAATGGCTAAAATTCCAGTTGAAATTTTTTCAAAGTCCCTTAAAAATTTTCCAATTTTTGTCCCAATTCTTCCCATTCCCATTGAAACTTTTCAAATCCCTCTCAAAATTGTTGAAATTCTCTTGAAGCTTTTAAAATTCTCTCTAGAATTTTCAAAATCCATGGCCACATGTTTACAATTCCACGTCAAAAAATGGCTAAAATTCCAGTTGAAACTTTTTCAAAGTCCCTTAAAAATTTTCCAATTTTTGTCCCAATTCTTCCCATTCCCACTGAAACTTTTCAAATCCCTCTCAAAATTGTTGAAATTCTCTTGAAGCTTTTAAAATTCTCTCTAGAATTTTCAAAATCCATGTCCACATGTTTACAATTTCACGTCAAAAAATGGCTAAAATTCCAGTTGAAATTTTTTCAAAGTCCCTTAAAAATTTTCCAATTTTTGTCCCAATTCTTCCCATTCCCATTGAAACTTTTCAAATCCCTCTCAAAATTGTTGAAATTCTGTTGAAGCTTTTAAAATTCTCTCTAGAATTTTCAAAATCCATGGCCACATGTTTACAATTTCACATCAAAAAATGGCTAAAATTCCAGTTGAAATTTTTTCAAAGTCCCTTAAAAATTTTCCCATTTTTGTCCCAATTCTTCCCATTCCCATTGAAACTTTTCAAATCCCTCTCAGAATTGTTGAAATTCTGTTGAAGCTTTTAAAATTCTCTCTAGAATTTTCAAAATCCATGTCCACATGTTTACAATTTCACGTCAAAAAATGGCTAAAATTCCAGTTGAAATTTTTTCAAAGTCCCTTAAAAATTTTCCAATTTTTGTCCCAATTCTTCCCATTCCCATTGAAACTTTTCAAATCCCTCTCAGAATTGTTGAAATTCTGTTGAAGCTTTTAAAATTCTCTCTAGAATTTTCAAAATCCATGTCCACATGTTTACAATTTCACGTCAAAAAATGGCTAAAATTCCAGTTGAAATTTTTTCAAAGTCCCTTAAAAATTTTCCAATTTTTGTCCCAATTCTTCCCATTCCCATTGAAACTTTTCAAATCCCTCTCAAAATTGTTGAAATTCTGTTGAAGCTTTTAAAATTCTCTCTAGAATTTCAAAATCCGTGTCCACATGTTTACAATTCCACGTCAAAAAATTGCTAAAATTCCAGTTGAAACTTTTTCAAAGTCCCTTAAAAATTTTCCAATTTTTGTCCCAATTCTTCCCATTCCCACTGAAACTTTTCAAATCCCTCTCAAAATTGTTGAAATTCTGTTGAAGCTTTTAAAATTCTCTCTAGAATTTTCAAAATCCATGTCCACATGTTTACAATTTCACGTCCAAAAATGGCTAAAATTCCAGTTGAAATTTTTTCAAAGTCCCTTAAAAATTTTCCAATTTTTGTCCCAATTCTTCCCATTCCCATTGAAACTTTTCAAATCCCTCTCAAAATTGTTGAAATTCTGTTGAAGCTTTTAAAATTCTCTCTAGAATTTTCAAAATCCATGGCCACATGTTTACAATTTCACATCAAAAAATGGCTAAAATTCCAGTTGAAATTTTTTCAAAGTCCCTTAAAAATTTTCCCATTTTTGTCCCAATTCTTCCCATTCCCATTGAAACTTTTCAAATCCCTCTCAGAATTGTTGAAATTCTGTTGAAGCTTTTAAAATTCTCTCTAGAATTTTCAAAATCCATGTCCACATGTTTACAATTTCACGTCAAAAAATGGCTAAAATTCCACTTGAAATTTTTTCAAAGTCCCTTAAAAATTTTCCAATTTTTGTCCCAATTCTTCCCATTCCCATTGAAACTTTTCAAATCCCTCTCAAAATTGTTGAAATTCTGTTGAAGCTTTTAAAATTCTCTCTAGAATTTCAAAATCCGTGTCCACATGTTTACAATTCCACGTCAAAAAATTGCTAAAATTCCAGTTGAAACTTTTTCAAAGTCCCTTAAAAATTTTCCAATTTTTGTCCCAATTCTTCCCATTCCCACTGAAACTTTTCAAATCCCTCTCAAAATTGTTGAAATTCTCTTGAAGCTTTTAAAATTCTCTCTAGAATTTTCAAAATCCATGTCCACATGTTTACAATTTCACGTCCAAAAATGGCTAAAATTCCAGTTGAAATTTTTTCAAAGTCCCTTAAAAATTTTCCAATTTTTGTCCCAATTCTTCCCATTCCCATTGAAACTTTTCAAATCCCTCTCAAAATTGTTGAAATTCTGTTGAAGCTTTTAAAATTCTCTCTAGAATTTTCAAAATCCATGGCCACATGTTTACAATTTCACATCAAAAAATGGCTAAAATTCCAGTTGAAATTTTTTCAAAGTCCCTTAAAAATTTTCCCATTTTTGTCCCAATTCTTCCCATTCCCATTGAAACTTTTCAAATCCCTCTCAGAATTGTTGAAATTCTGTTGAAGCTTTTAAAATTCTCTCTAGAATTTTCAAAATCCATGTCCACATGTTTACAATTTCACGTCAAAAAATGGCTAAAATTCCACTTGAAATTTTTTCAAAGTCCCTTAAAAATTTTCCAATTTTTGTCCCAATTCTTCCCATTCCCATTGAAACTTTTCAAATCCCTCTCAGAATTGTTGAAATTCTGTTGAAGCTTTTAAAATTCTCTCTAGAATTTTCAAAATCCATGTCCACATGTTTACAATTTCACGTCAAAAAATGGCTAAAATTCCAGTTGAAATTTTTTCAAAGTCCCTTCAAAATTTTCCAATTTTTGTCCCAATTCTTCCCATTCCCATTGAAACTTTTCAAATCCCTCTCAAAATTGTTGAAATTCTGTTGAAGCTTTTAAAATTCTCTCTAGAATTTTCAAAATCCATGTCCACATGTTTACAATTTCACGTCAAAAAATGGCTAAAATTCCAGTTGAAATTTTTTCAAAGTCCCTTCAAAATTTTCCAATTTTTGTCCCAATTCTTCCCATTCCCATTGAAACTTTTCAAATCCCTCTCAGAATTGTTGAAATTCTGTTGAAGCTTTTAAAATTCTCTCTAGAATTTTCAAAATCCATGTCCACATGTTTACAATTTCACGTCAAAAAATGGCTAAAATTCCAGTTGAAATTTTTTCAAAGTCCCTTAAAAATTTTCCAATTCTTGTCCCAATTCTTCCCATTCCCATTGAAACTTTTCAAATCCCTCTCAAAATTGTTGAAATTCTCTTGAAGCTTTTAAAATTCTCTCTAGAATTTTCAAAATCCATGTCCACATGTTTACAATTTCACGTCAAAAAATGGCTAAAATTCCAGTTGAAATTTTTTCAAAGTCCCTTAAAAATTTTCCAATTTTTGTCCCAATTCTTCCCATTCCCATTGAAACTTTTCAAATCCCTCTCAAAATTGTTGAAATTCTCTTGAAGCTTTTAAAATTCTCTCTAGAATTTTCAAAATCCATGTCCACATGTTTACAATTCCATGTCAAAAAATGGCTAAAATTCCAGTTGAAATTTTTTCAAAGTCCCTTCAAAATTTTCCAATTTTTGTCCCAATTCTTCCCATTCCCATTGAAACTTTTCAAATCCCTCTCAAAATTGTTGAAATTCTCTTGAAGCTTTTAAAATTCTCTCTAGAATTTTCAAAATCCATGTCCACATGTTTACAATTCCACGTCAAAAAATGGCTAAAATTCCAGTTGAAATTTTTTCAAAGTCCCTTAAAAATTTTCCAATTTTTGTCCCAATTCTTCCCATTCCCGTTGAAACTTTTCAAATCCCTCTCAAAATTGTTGAAATTCTGTTGAAGCTTTTAAAATTCTCTCTAGAATTTTCAAAATCCATGTCCACATGTTTACAATTTCACGTCAAAAAATGGCTAAAATTCCAGTTGAAACTTTTTCAAAGTCCCTTAAAAATTTTCCAATTTTTGTCCCAATTCTTCCCATTCCCACTGAAACTTTTCAAATCCCTCTCAAAATTGTTGAAATTCTGTTGAAGCTTTTAAAATTCTCTCTAGAATTTTCAAAATCCATGTCCACATGTTTACAATTTCACGTCAAAAAATGGCTAAAATTCCAGTTGAAATTTTTTCAAAGTCCCTTCAAAATTTTCCAATTTTTGTCCCAATTCTTCCCATTCCCATTGAAACTTTTCAAATCCCTCTCAAAATTGTTGAAATTCTCTTGAAGCTTTTAAAATTCTCTCTAGAATTTTCAAAATCCATGGCCACATGTTTACAATTTCACATCAAAAAATGGCTAAAATTCCAGTTGAAATTTTTTCAAAGTCCCTTAAAAATTTTCCAATTTTTGTCCCAATTCTTCCCATTCCCATTGAAACTTTTCAAATCCCTCTCAGAATTGTTGAAATTCTGTTGAAGCTTTTAAAATTCTCTCTAGAATTTTCAAAATCCATGTCCACATGTTTACAATTTCACGTCAAAAAATGGCTAAAATTCCAGTTGAAATTTTTTCAAAGTCCCTTCAAAATTTTCCAATTTTTGTCCCAATTCTTCCCATTCCCATTGAAACTTTTCAAATCCCTCTCAACATTGTTGAAATTCTGTTGAAGCTTTTAAAATTCTCTCTAGAATTTTCAAAATCCATGTCCACATGTTTACAATTTCACGTCAAAAAATGGCTAAAATTCCAGTTGAAATTTTTTCAAAGTCCCTTCAAAATTTTCCAATTTTTGTCCCAATTCTTCCCATTCCCATTGAAACTTTTCAAATCCCTCTCAGAATTGTTGAAATTCTGTTGAAGCTTTTAAAATTCTCTCTAGAATTTTCAAAATCCATGTCCACATGTTTACAATTCCACGTCAAAAAATGGCTAAAATTCCAGTTGAAATTTTTTCAAAGTCCCTTAAAAATTTTCCAATTTTTGTCCCAATTCTTCCCATTCCCATTGAAACTTTTCAAATCCCTCTCAGAATTGTTGAAATTCTGTTGAAGCTTTTAAAATTCTCTCTAGAATTTTCAAAATCCATGGCCACATGTTTACAATTTCACGTAAAAAAATGGCTAAAATTCCAGTTGAAATTTTTTCAAAGTCCCTTAAAAATTTTCCAATTCTTGTCCCAATTCTTCCCATTCCCATTGAAACTTTTCAAATCCCTCTCAAAATTGTTGAAATTCTCTTGAAGCTTTTAAAATTCTCTCTAGAATTTTCAAAATCCATGTCCACATGTTTACAATTTCACGTCAAAAAATGGCTAAAATTCCAGTTGAAATTTTTTCAAAGTCCCTTAAAAATTTTCCAATTTTTGTCCCAATTCTTCCCATTCCCATTGAAACTTTTCAAATCCCTCTCAAAATTGTTGAAATTCTGTTGAAGCTTTTAAAATTCTCTCTAGAATTTTCAAAATCCATGTCCACATGTTTACAATTTCACATAAAAAAATGGCTAAAATTCCAGTTGAAACTTTTTCAAAGTCCCTTAAAAATTTTCCAATTTTTGTCCCAATTCTTCCCATTCCCATTGAAATTTTTCAAATCCCTCTCAAAATTGTTGAAATTCTCTTGAAGCTTTTAAAATTCTCTCTAGAATTTTCAAAATCCATGTCCACATGTTTACAATTTCACGTCAAAAAATGGCTAAAATTCCAGTTGAAAATTTTTCAAAGTCCCTTAAAAATTTTCCAATTTTTGTCCCAATTCTTCCCATTCCCATTGAAACTTTTCAAATCCCTCTCAGAATTGTTGAAATTCTGTTGAAGCTTTTAAAATTCTCTCTAGAATTTTCAAAATCCATGTCCACATGTTTACAATTTCACGTCAAAAAATGGCTAAAATTCCAGTTGAAATTTTTTCAAAGTCCCTTAAAAATTTTCCAATTTTTGTCCCAATTCTTCCCATTCCCATTGAAACTTTTCAAATCCCTCTCAGAATTGTTGAAATTCTGTTGAAGCTTTTAAAATTCTCTCTAGAATTTTCAAAATCCATGTCCACATGTTTACAATTTCACGTAAAAAAAATGGCTAAAATTCCAGTTGAAATTTTTTCAAAGTCCCTTAAAAATTTTCCAATTTTTGTCCCAATTCTTCCCATTCCCATTGAAACTTTTCAAATCCCTCTCAAAATTGTTGAAATTCTCTTGAAGCTTTTAAAATTCTCTCTAGAATTTTCAAAATCCATGTCCACATGTTTACAATTTCACGTCAAAAAATGGCTAAAATTCCAGTTGAAATTTTTTCAAAGTCCCTTAAAAATTTTCCAATTTTTGTCCCAATTCTTCCCATTCCCACTGAAACTTTTCAAATCCCTCTCAAAATTGTTGAAATTCTGTTGAAGCTTTTAAAATTCTCTCTAGAATTTTCAAAATCCATGTCCACATGTTTACAATTTCACGTCAAAAAATGGCTAAAATTCCAGTTGAAATTTTTTCAAAGTCCCTTAAAAATTTTCCAATTTTTGTCCCAATTCTTCCCATTCCCACTGAAACTTTTCAAATCCCTCTCAAAATTGTTGAAATTCTGTTGAAGCTTTTAAAATTCTCTCTAGAATTTTCAAAATCCATGTCCACATGTTTACAATTTCACGTAAAAAAATGGCTAAAATTCCAGTTGAAATTTTTTCAAAGTCCCTTCAAAATTTTCCAATTTTTGTCCCAATTCTTCCCATTCCCATTGAAACTTTTCAAATCCCTCTCAAAATTGTTGAAATTCTCTTGAAGCTTTTAAAATTCTCTCTAGAATTTTCAAAATCCATGGCCACATGTTTACAATTTCACATCAAAAAATGGCTAAAATTCCAGTTGAAATTTTTTCAAAGTCCCTTAAAAATTTTCCAATTTTTGTCCCAATTCTTCCCATTCCCATTGAAACTTTTCAAATCCCTCTCAGAATTGTTGAAATTCTGTTGAAGCTTTTAAAATTCTCTCTAGAATTTTCAAAATCCATGTCCACATGTTTACAATTTCACGTCAAAAAATGGCTAAAATTCCAGTTGAAATTTTTTCAAAGTCCCTTCAAAATTTTCCAATTTTTGTCCCAATTCTTCCCATTCCCATTGAAACTTTTCAAATCCCTCTCAGAATTGTTGAAATTCTGTTGAAGCTTTTAAAATTCTCTCTAGAATTTTCAAAATCCATGTCCACATGTTTACAATTTCACGTCAAAAAATGGCTAAAATTCCAGTTGAAATTTTTTCAAAGTCCCTTCAAAATTTTCCAATTTTTGTCCCAATTCTTCCCATTCCCATTGAAACTTTTCAAATCCCTCTCAAAATTGTTGAAATTCTGTTGAAGCTTTTAAAATTCTCTCTAGAATTTTCAAAATCCATGTCCACATGTTTACAATTTCACGTCAAAAAATGGCTAAAATTCCAGTTGAAATTTTTTCAAAGTCCCTTAAAAATTTTCCAATTTTTGTCCCAATTCTTCCCATTCCCATTGAAACTTTTCAAATCCCTCTCAGAATTGTTGAAATTCTGTTGAAGCTTTTAAAATTCTCTCTAGAATTTTCAAAATCCATGTCCACATGTTTACAATTTCACGTAAAAAAATGGCTAAAATTCCAGTTGAAATTTTTTCAAAGTCCCTTAAAAATTTTCCAATTCTTGTCCCAATTCTTCCCATTCCCATTGAAACTTTTCAAATCCCTCTCAAAATTGTTGAAATTCTCTTGAAGCTTTTAAAATTCTCTCTAGAATTTTCAAAATCCATGTCCACATGTTTACAATTTCACGTCAAAAAATGGCTAAAATTCCAGTTGAAATTTTTTCAAAGTCCCTTAAAAATTTTCCAATTTTTGTCCCAATTCTTCCCATTCCCATTGAAACTTTTCAAATCCCTCTCAAAATTGTTGAAATTCTGTTGAAGCTTTTAAAATTCTCTCTAGAATTTTCAAAATCCATGTCCACATGTTTACAATTTCACATAAAAAAATGGCTAAAATTCCAGTTGAAACTTTTTCAAAGTCCCTTAAAAATTTTCCAATTTTTGTCCCAATTCTTCCCATTCCCATTGAAATTTTTCAAATCCCTCTCAAAATTGTTGAAATTCTCTTGAAGCTTTTAAAATTCTCTCTAGAATTTTCAAAATCCATGTCCACATGTTTACAATTTCACGTCAAAAAATGGCTAAAATTCCAGTTGAAAATTTTTCAAAGTCCCTTAAAAATTTTCCAATTTTTGTCCCAATTCTTCCCATTCCCATTGAAACTTTTCAAATCCCTCTCAGAATTGTTGAAATTCTGTTGAAGCTTTTAAAATTCTCTCTAGAATTTTCAAAATCCATGTCCACATGTTTACAATTTCACGTCAAAAAATGGCTAAAATTCCAGTTGAAATTTTTTCAAAGTCCCTTAAAAATTTTCCAATTTTTGTCCCAATTCTTCCCATTCCCATTGAAACTTTTCAAATCCCTCTCAGAATTGTTGAAATTCTGTTGAAGCTTTTAAAATTCTCTCTAGAATTTTCAAAATCCATGTCCACATGTTTACAATTTCACGTAAAAAAAATGGCTAAAATTCCAGTTGAAATTTTTTCAAAGTCCCTTAAAAATTTTCCAATTTTTGTCCCAATTCTTCCCATTCCCATTGAAACTTTTCAAATCCCTCTCAAAATTGTTGAAATTCTCTTGAAGCTTTTAAAATTCTCTCTAGAATTTTCAAAATCCATGTCCACATGTTTACAATTTCACGTCAAAAAATGGCTAAAATTCCAGTTGAAATTTTTTCAAAGTCCCTTAAAAATTTTCCAATTTTTGTCCCAATTCTTCCCATTCCCACTGAAACTTTTCAAATCCCTCTCAAAATTGTTGAAATTCTGTTGAAGCTTTTAAAATTCTCTCTAGAATTTTCAAAATCCATGTCCACATGTTTACAATTTCACGTCAAAAAATTGCTAAAATTCCAGTTGAAACTTTTTCAAAGTCCCTTAAAAATTTTCCAATTTTTGTCCCAATTCTTCCCATTCCCACTGAAACTTTTCAAATCCCTCTCAAAATTGTTGAAATTCTGTTGAAGCTTTTAAAATTCTCTCTAGAATTTTCAAAATCCATGTCCACATGTTTACAATTTCACGTCAAAAAATGGCTAAAATTCCAGTTGAAATTTTTTCAAAGTCCCTTCAAAATTTTCCAATTTTTGTCCCAATTCTTCCCATTCCCATTGAAACTTTTCAAATCCCTCTCAAAATTGTTGAAATTCTGTTGAAGCTTTTAAAATTCTCTCTAGAATTTTCAAAATCCATGGCCACATGTTTACAATTTCACATCAAAAAATGGCTAAAATTCCAGTTGAAATTTTTTCAAAGTCCCTTAAAAATTTTCCAATTTTTGTCCCAATTCTTCCCATTCCCATTGAAACTTTTCAAATCCCTCTCAGAATTGTTGAAATTCTGTTGAAGCTTTTAAAATTCTCTCTAGAATTTTCAAAATCCATGTCCACATGTTTACAATTTCACGTCAAAAAATGGCTAAAATTCCAGTTGAAATTTTTTCAAAGTCCCTTAAAAATTTTCCAATTTTTGTCCCAATTCTTCCCATTCCCATTGAAACTTTTCAAATCCCTCTCAGAATTGTTGAAATTCTGTTGAAGCTTTTAAAATTCTCTCTAGAATTTTCAAAATCCATGTCCACATGTTTACAATTTCACGTCAAAAAATGGCTAAAATTCCAGTTGAAATTTTTCAAAGTCCCTTCAAAATTTTCCAATTTTTGTCCCAATTCTTCCCATTCCCATTGAAACTTTTCAAATCCCTCTCAAAATTGTTGAAATTCTGTTGAAGCTTTTAAAATTCTCTCTAGAATTTCAAAATCCATGTCCACATGTTTACAATTTCACGTCAAAAAATGGCTAAAATTCCAGTTGAAATTTTTTCAAAGTCCCTTCAAAATTTTCCAATTTTTGTCCCAATTCTTCCCATTCCCATTGAAACTTTTCAAATCCCTCTCAGAATTGTTGAAATTCTGTTGAAGCTTTTAAAATTCTCTCTAGAATTTTCAAAATCCATGTCCACATGTTTACAATTTCACGTAAAAAAAATGGCTAAAATTCCAGTTGAAATTTTTTCAAAGTCCCTTAAAAATTTTCCAATTCTTGTCCCAATTCTTCCCATTCCCATTGAAACTTTTCAAATCCCTCTCAAAATTGTTGAAATTCTGTTGAAGCTTTTAAAATTCTCTCTAGAATTTTCAAAATCCATGTCCACATGTTTACAATTTCACGTCAAAAAATGGCTAAAATTCCAGTTGAAATTTTTTCAAAGTCCCTTCAAAATTTTCCAATTTTTGTCCCAATTCTTCCCATTCCCATTGAAACTTTTCAAATCCCTCTCAGAAATTGTTGAAATTCTCTTGAAGCTTTTAAAATTCTCTCTAGAATTTTCAAAATCCATGTCCACATGTTTACAATTTCACATAAAAAATGGCTAAAATTCCAGTTGAAACTTTTTCAAAGTCCCTTAAAAATTTTCCCATTTTTGTCCCAATTCTTCCCATTCCCATTGAAACTTTTCAAATCCCTCTCAGAATTGTTGAAATTCTGTTGAAGCTTTTAAAATTCTCTCTAGAATTTTCAAAATCCATGTCCACATGTTTACAATTTCACGTCAAAAAATGGCTAAAATTCCAGTTGAAATTTTTTCAAAGTCCCTTAAAAATTTTCCAATTTTTGTCCCAATTCTTCCCATTCCCATTGAAACTTTTCAAATCCCTCTCAGAATTGTTGAAATTCTGTTGAAGCTTTTAAAATTCTCTCTAGAATTTTCAAAATCCATGTCCACATGTTTACAATTTCACGTCAAAAAATGGCTAAAATTCCAGTTGAAATTTTTTCAAAGTCCCTTCAAAATTTTCCAATTTTTGTCCCAATTCTTCCCATTCCCATTGAAACTTTTCAAATCCTCTCAAAATTGTTGAAATTCTGTTGAAGCTTTTAAAATTCTCTCTAGAATTTCAAAATCCATGTCCACATGTTTACAATTTCACGTCAAAAAATGGCTAAAATTCCAGTTGAAATTTTTTCAAAGTCCCTTAAAAATTTTCCAATTTTTGTCCCAATTCTTCCCATTCCCATTGAAACTTTTCAAATCCCTCTCAGAATTGTTGAAATTCTGTTGAAGCTTTTAAAATTCTCTCTAGAATTTTCAAAATCCATGTCCACATGTTTACAATTTCACGTAAAAAAAATGGCTAAAATTCCAGTTGAAATTTTTTCAAAGTCCCTTAAAAATTTTCCAATTCTTGTCCCAATTCTTCCCATTCCCATTGAAACTTTTCAAATCCCTCTCAAAATTGTTGAAATTCTGTTGAAGCTTTTAAAATTCTCTCTAGAATTTTCAAAATCCATGTCCACATGTTTACAATTTCACGTCAAAAAATGGCTAAAATTCCAGTTGAAATTTTTTCAAAGTCCCTTCAAAATTTTCCAATTTTTGTCCCAATTCTTCCCATTCCCATTGAAACTTTTCAAATCCCTCTCAAAATTGTTGAAATTCTCTTGAAGCTTTTAAAATTCTCTCTAGAATTTTCAAAATCCATGTCCACATGTTTACAATTTCACGTCAAAAAATGGCTAAAATTCCAGTTGAAACTTTTTCAAAGTCCCTTCAAAATTTTCCAATTTTTGTCCCAATTCTTCCCATTCCCATTGAAACTTTTCAAATCCCTCTCAAAATTGTTGAAATTCTGTTGAAGCTTTTAAAATTCTCTCTAGAATTTTCAAAATCCATGTCCACATGTTTACAATTCCATGTCAAAAAATGGCTAAAATTCCAGTTGAAAATTTTTCAAAGTCCCTTAAAAATTTTCCAATTTTTGTCCCAATTCTTCCCATTCCCATTGAAACTTTTCAAATCCCTCTCAAAATTGTTGAAATTCTGTTGAAGCTTTTAAAATTCTCTCTAGAATTTTCAAAATCCATGTCCACATGTTTACAATTCCACGTCAAAAAATGGCTAAAATTCCAGTTGAAATTTTTTCAAAGTCCCTTAAAAATTTTCCAATTTTTGTCCCAATTCTTCCCATTCCCATTGAAACTTTTCAAATCCCTCTCAGAATTGTTGAAATTCTGTTGAAGCTTTTAAAATTCTCTCTAGAATTTTCAAAATCCATGGCCACATGTTTACAATTTCACGTCAAAAAATGGCTAAAATTCCAGTTGAAATTTTTTCAAAGTCCCTTCAAAATTTTCCAATTTTTGTCCCAATTCTTCCCATTCCCATTGAAACTTTTCAAATCCCTCTCAAAATTGTTGAAATTCTGTTGAAGCTTTTAAAATTCTCTCTAGAATTTCAAAATCCATGTCCACATGTTTACAATTTCACGTCAAAAAATGGCTAAAATTCCAGTTGAAATTTTTTCAAAGTCCCTTAAAAATTTTCCAATTTTTGTCCCAATTCTTCCCATTCCCATTGAAACTTTTCAAATCCCTCTCAGAATTGTTGAAATTCTGTTGAAGCTTTTAAAATTCTCTCTAGAATTTTCAAAATCCATGTCCACATGTTTACAATTTCACGTAAAAAAAATGGCTAAAATTCCAGCTGAAATTTTTTCAAAGTCCCTTAAAAATTTTCCAATTCTTGTCCCAATTCTTCCCATTCCCATTGAAACTTTTCAAATCCCTCTCAAAATTGTTGAAATTCTGTTGAAGCTTTTAAAATTCTCTCTAGAATTTTCAAAATCCATGTCCACATGTTTACAATTTCACGTCAAAAAATGGCTAAAATTCCAGTTGAAATTTTTTCAAAGTCCCTTCAAAATTTTCCAATTTTTGTCCCAATTCTTCCCATTCCCATTGAAACTTTTCAAATCCCTCTCAAAATTGTTGAAATTCTCTTGAAGCTTTTAAAATTCTCTCTAGAATTTTCAAAATCCATGTCCACATGTTTACAATTTCACATAAAAAAATGGCTAAAATTCCAGTTGAAACTTTTTCAAAGTCCCTTAAAAATTTTCCCATTTTTGTCCCAATTCTTCCCATTCCCATTGAAACTTTTCAAATCCCTCTCAGAATTGTTGAAATTCTGTTGAAGCTTTTAAAATTCTCTCTAGAATTTTCAAAATCCATGTCCACATGTTTACAATTTCACGTCAAAAAATGGCTAAAATTCCAGTTGAAATTTTTTCAAAGTCCCTTAAAAATTTTCCAATTTTTGTCCCAATTCTTCCCATTCCCATTGAAACTTTTCAAATCCCTCTCAGAATTGTTGAAATTCTGTTGAAGCTTTTAAAATTCTCTCTAGAATTTTCAAAATCCATGTCCACATGTTTACAATTTCACGTCAAAAAATGGCTAAAATTCCAGTTGAAATTTTTTCAAAGTCCCTTCAAAATTTTCCAATTTTTGTCCCAATTCTTCCCATTCCCATTGAAACTTTTCAAATCCCTCTCAAAATTGTTGAAATTCTGTTGAAGCTTTTAAAATTCTCTCTAGAATTTCAAAATCCATGTCCACATGTTTACAATTTCACGTCAAAAAATGGCTAAAATTCCAGTTGAAATTTTTTCAAAGTCCCTTAAAAATTTTCCAATTTTTGTCCCAATTCTTCCCATTCCCATTGAAACTTTTCAAATCCCTCTCAGAATTGTTGAAATTCTGTTGAAGCTTTTAAAATTCTCTCTAGAATTTTCAAAATCCATGTCCACATGTTTACAATTTCACGTAAAAAAAATGGCTAAAATTCCAGTTGAAATTTTTTCAAAGTCCCTTAAAAATTTTCCAATTCTTGTCCCAATTCTTCCCATTCCCATTGAAACTTTTCAAATCCCTCTCAAAATTGTTGAAATTCTGTTGAAGCTTTTAAAATTCTCTCTAGAATTTTCAAAATCCATGTCCACATGTTTACAATTTCACGTCAAAAAATGGCTAAAATTCCAGTTGAAATTTTTTCAAAGTCCCTTCAAAATTTTCCAATTTTTGTCCCAATTCTTCCCATTCCCATTGAAACTTTTCAAATCCCTCTCAAAATTGTTGAAATTCTCTTGAAGCTTTTAAAATTCTCTCTAGAATTTTCAAAATCCATGTCCACATGTTTACAATTTCACATAAAAAAATGGCTAAAATTCCAGTTGAAACTTTTTCAAAGTCCCTTAAAAATTTTCCCATTTTTGTCCCAATTCTTCCCATTCCCATTGAAACTTTTCAAATCCCTCTCAGAATTGTTGAAATTCTGTTGAAGCTTTTAAAATTCTCTCTAGAATTTTCAAAATCCATGTCCACATGTTTACAATTTCACGTCAAAAAATGGCTAAAATTCCAGTTGAAATTTTTTCAAAGTCCCTTAAAAATTTTCCAATTTTTGTCCCAATTCTTCCCATTCCCATTGAAACTTTTCAAATCCCTCTCAGAATTGTTGAAATTCTGTTGAAGCTTTTAAAATTCTCTCTAGAATTTTCAAAATCCATGTCCACATGTTTACAATTTCACGTCAAAAAATGGCTAAAATTCCAGTTGAAATTTTTTCAAAGTCCCTTCAAAATTTTCCAATTTTTGTCCCAATTCTTCCCATTCCCATTGAAACTTTTCAAATCCCTCTCAAAATTGTTGAAATTCTGTTGAAGCTTTTAAAATTCTCTCTAGAATTTCAAAATCCATGTCCACATGTTTACAATTTCACGTCAAAAAATGGCTAAAATTCCAGTTGAAATTTTTTCAAAGTCCCTTAAAAATTTTCCAATTTTTGTCCCAATTCTTCCCATTCCCATTGAAACTTTTCAAATCCCTCTCAGAATTGTTGAAATTCTGTTGAAGCTTTTAAAATTCTCTCTAGAATTTTCAAAATCCATGTCCACATGTTTACAATTTCACGTAAAAAAAATGGCTAAAATTCCAGTTGAAATTTTTTCAAAGTCCCTTAAAAATTTTCCAATTCTTGTCCCAATTCTTCCCATTCCCATTGAAACTTTTCAAATCCCTCTCAAAATTGTTGAAATTCTGTTGAAGCTTTTAAAATTCTCTCTAGAATTTTCAAAATCCATGTCCACATGTTTACAATTTCACGTCAAAAAATGGCTAAAATTCCAGTTGAAATTTTTTCAAAGTCCCTTCAAAATTTTCCAATTTTTGTCCCAATTCTTCCCATTCCCATTGAAACTTTTCAAATCCCTCTCAAAATTGTTGAAATTCTCTTGAAGCTTTTAAAATTCTCTCTAGAATTTTCAAAATCCATGTCCACATGTTTACAATTTCACATAAAAAAATGGCTAAAATTCCAGTTGAAACTTTTTCAAAGTCCCTTCAAAATTTTCCAATTTTTGTCCCAATTCTTCCCATTATTGAAACTTTTCAAATCCCTCTCAAAATTGTTGAAATTCTGTTGAAGCTTTTAAATTCTCTCTAGAATTTTCAAAATCCATGTCCACATGTTTACAATTCCATGTCAAAAAATGGCTAAAATTCCAGTTGAAAATTTTTCAAAGTCCCTTAAAAATTTTCCAATTTTTGTCCCAATTCTTCCCATTCCCATTGAAACTTTTCAAATCCCTCTCAGAATTGTTGAAATTCTCTTGAAGCTTTTAAAATTCTCTCTAGAATTTTCAAAATCCATGTCCACATGTTTACAATTCCACGTCAAAAAATGGCTAAAATTCCAGTTGAAATTTTTTCAAAGTCCCTTAAAAATTTCCAATTTTTGTCCCAATTCTTCCCATTCCCATTGAAACTTTTCAAATCCCTCTCAAAATTGTTGAAATTCTCTTAAAGCTTTTAAAATTCTCTCTAGAATTTTCAAAATCCATGTCCACATGTTTACAATTCCACGTCAAAAAATGGCTAAAATTCCAGTTGAAATTTTTTCAAAGTCCCTTAAAAATTTTCCAATTTTTGTCCCAATTCTTCCCATTCCCATTGAAACTTTTCAAATCCCTCTCAAAATTGTTGAAATTCTGTTGAAGCTTTTAAAATTCTCTCTAGAATTTTCAAAATCCATGTCCACATGTTTACAATTCCACGTCAAAAAATGGCTAAAATTCCAGTTGAAATTTTTTCAAAAGTCCCTTAAAAATTTTCCAATTTTTGTCCCAATTCTTCCCATTCCCATTGAAACTTTTCAAATCCCTCTCAAAATTGTTGAAATTCTGTTGAAGCTTTTAAAATTCTCTCTAGAATTTTCAAAATCCATGTCCACATGTTTACAATTCCACGTCAAAAAATGGCTAAAATTCCAGTTGAAATTTTTTCAAAGTCCCTTAAAAATTTTCCAATTTTTGTTCCAATTCTTCCCATACCGATTGAAACTTTTCAAATCCCTCTCAAAATTGTTGAAATTCTGTTGAAGCTTTTAAAATTCTCTCTAGAATTTTCAAAATCCATGGCCACATGTTTACAATTTCACGTCAAAAAATGGCTAAAATTCCAGTTGAAATTTTTTCAAAGTCCCTTAAAAATTTTCCAATTTTTGTCCCAATTCTTCCCATTCCCATTGAAACTTTTCAAATCCCTCTCAAAATTGTTGAAATTCTCTTGAAGCTTTTAAAATTCTCTCTAGAATTTTCAAAATCCATGTCCACATGTTTACAATTTCACATAAAAAAATGGCTAAAATTCCAGTTGAAACTTTTTCAAAGTCCCGTAAAAATTTTCCAATTTTTGTCCCAATTCTTCCCATTCCCATTGAAACTTTTCAAATCCCTCTCAAAATTGTTGAAATTCTGTTGAAGCTTTTAAAATTCTCTCTAGAATTTTCAAAATCCATGTCCACATGTTTACAATTCCATGTCAAAAAATGGCTAAAATTCCAGTTGAAATTTTTTCAAAGTCCCTTAAAAATTTTCCAATTTTTGTCCCAATTCTTCCCATTCCCACTGAAACTTTTCAAATCCCTCTCAGAATTGTTGAAATTCTGTTGAAGCTTTTAAAATTCTCTCTAGAATTTTCAAAATCCATGTCCACATGTTTACAATTTCACGTCAAAAAATGGCTAAAATTCCAGTTGAAATTTTTTCAAAGTCCCTTCAAAATTTTCCAATTTTTGTCCCAATTCTTCCCATTCCCATTGAAACTTTTCAAATCCCTCTCAAAATTGTTGAAATTCTCTTGAAGCTTTTAAAATTCTCTCTAGAATTTTCAAAATCCATGTCCACATGTTTACAATTTCACATAAAAAAATGGCTAAAATTCCAGTTGAAACTTTTTCAAAGTCCCTTCAAAATTTTCCAATTTTTGTCCCAATTCTTCCCATTCCCATTGAAACTTTTCAAATCCCTCTCCAAATTGTTGAAATTCTGTTGAAGCTTTTAAAATTCTCTCTAGAATTTTCAAAATCCATGTCCACATGTTTACAATTCCATGTCAAAAAATGGCTAAAATTCCAGTTGAAAATTTTTCAAAGTCCCTTAAAAATTTTCCAATTTTTGTCCCAATTCTTCCCATTCCCATTGAAACTTTTCAAATCCCTCTCAAAATTGTTGAAATTCTCTTGAAGCTTTTAAAATTCTCTCTAGAATTTTCAAAATCCATGTCCACATGTTTACAATTCCACGTCAAAAAATGGCTAAAATTCCAGTTGAAATTTTTTCAAAGTCCCTTAAAAATTTTCCAATTTTTGTCCCAATTCTTCCCATTCCCATTGAAACTTTTCAAATCCCTCTCAAAATTGTTGAAATTCTCTTAAAGCTTTTAAAATTCTCTCTAGAATTTTCAAAATCCATGTCCACATGTTTACAATTTCACGTCAAAAAATGGCTAAAATTCCAGTTGAAATTTTTTCAAAGTCCCTTAAAAATTTTCCAATTTTTGTCCCAATTCTTCCCATTCCCATTGAAACTTTTCAAATCCCTCTCAAAATTGTTGAAATTCTGTTGAAGCTTTTAAAATTCTCTCTAGAATTTTCAAAATCCATGTCCACATGTTTACAATTCCACGTCAAAAAATGGCTAAAATTCCAGTTGAAATTTTTTCAAAGTCCCTTAAAAATTTTCCAATTTTTGTCCCAATTCTTCCCATTCCCATTGAAACTTTTCAAATCCCTCTCAAAATTGTTGAAATTCTGTTGAAGCTTTTAAAATTCTCTCTAGAATTTTCAAAATCCATGTCCACATGTTTACAATTCCACGTCAAAAAATGGCTAAAATTCCAGTTGAAATTTTTTCAAAGTCCCTTAAAAGTTTTCCAATTTTTGTTCCAATTCTTCCCATACCGATTGAAACTTTTCAAATCCCTCTCAAAATTGTTGAAATTCTGTTGAAGCTTTTAAAATTCTCTCTAGAATTTTCAAAATCCATGGCCACATGTTTACAATTTCACGTCAAAAAATGGCTAAAATTCCAGTTGAAATTTTTTCAAAGTCCCTTAAAAATTTTCCAATTTTTGTCCCAATTCTTCCCATTCCCATTGAAACTTTTCAAATCCCTCTCAAAATTGTTGAAATTCTCTTGAAGCTTTTAAAATTCTCTCTAGAATTTTCAAAATCCATGTCCACATGTTTACAATTTCACATAAAAAAATGGCTAAAATTCCAGTTGAAACTTTTTCAAAGTCCCGTAAAAATTTTCCAATTTTTGTCCCAATTCTTCCCATTCCCATTGAAACTTTTCAAATCCCTCTCAAAATTGTTGAAATTCTGTTGAAGCTTTTAAAATTCTCTCTAGAATTTTCAAAATCCATGTCCACATGTTTACAATTCCATGTCAAAAAATGGCTAAAATTCCAGTTGAAATTTTTTCAAAGTCCCTTAAAAATTTTCCAATTTTTGTCCCAATTCTTCCCATTCCCATTGAAACTTTTCAAATCCCTCTCAAAATTGTTGAAATTCTCTTGAAGCTTTTAAAATTCTCTCTAGAATTTTCAAAATCCATGTCCACATGTTTACAATTCCACGTCAAAAAATGGCTAAAATTCCAGTTGAAATTTTTTCAAAGTCCCTTAAAAATTTTCCAATTTTTGTCCCAATTCTTCCCATTCCCATTGAAACTTTTCAAATCCCTCTCAAAATTGTTGAAATTCTGTTGAAGCTTTTAAAATTCTCTCTAGAATTTTCAAAATCCATGTCCACATGTTTACAATTTCACGTCAAAAAATTGCTAAAATTCCAGTTGAAACTTTTTCAAAGTCCCTTAAAAATTTTCCAATTTTTGTCCCAATTCTTCCCATTCCCACTGAAACTTTTCAAATCCCTCTCAAAATTGTTGAAATTCTGTTGAAGCTTTTAGAATTCTCTCTAGAATTTTCAAAATCCATGTCCACATGTTTACAATTTCACGTCAAAAAATGGCTAAAATTCCAGTTGAAATTTTTTCAAAGTCCCTTAAAAATTTTCCAATTTTTGTCCCAATTCTTCCCATTCCCATTGAAACTTTTCAAATCCCTCTCAAAATTGTTGAAATTCTGTTGAAGCTTTTAGAATTCTCTCTAGAATTTTCAAAATCCATGTCCACATGTTTACAATTTCACATAAAAAAATGGCTAAAATTCCAGTTGAAATTTTTTCAAAGTCCCTTAAAAATTTTCCAATTTTTGTCCCAATTCTTCCCATTCCCATTGAAACTTTTCAAATCCCTCTCAGAATTGTTGAAATTCTGTTGAAGCTTTTAAAATTCTCTCTAGAATTTTCAAAATCCATGTCCACATGTTTACAATTTCACGTCAAAAAATGGCTAAAATTCCAGTTGAAATTTTTTCAAAGACCCTGAAAAATTTTCCAATTCTTGTCCCAATTCTTCCCATTCCCATTGAAACTTTTCAAATCCCTCTCAAAATTGTTGAAATTCTCTTGAAGCTTTTAAAATTCTCTCTAGAATTTTCAAAATCCATGTCCACATGTTTACAATTTCACGTCAAAAAATGGCTAAAATTCCAGTTGAAATTTTTTCAAAGTCCCTTAAAAATTTTCCAATTTTTGTCCCAATTCTTCCCATTCCCATTGAAACTTTTCAAATCCCTCTCAGAATTGTTGAAATTCTCTTGAAGCTTTTAAAATTCTCTCTAGAATTTTCAAAATCCATGTCCACATGTTTACAATTCCACGTCAAAAAATGGCTAAAATTCCAGTTGAAAATTTTTCAAAGTCCCTTAAAAATTTTCCAATTTTTGTCCCAATTCTTCCCATTCCCATTGAAACTTTTCAAATCCCTCTCAAAATTGTTGAAATTCTCTTGAAGCTTTTAGAATTCTCTCTAGAATTTTCAAAATCCATGTCCACATGTTTACAATTTCACGTCAAAAAATGGCTAAAATTCCAGTTGAAATTTTTTCAAAGTCCCTTAAAGATTTTCCAATTTTTGTCCCAATTCTTCCCATTCCCATTGAAACTTTTCAAATCCCTCTCAAAATTGTTGAAATTCTGTTGAAGCTTTTAAAATTCTCTCTAGAATTTTCAAAATCCATGGCCACATGTTTACAATTTCACATCAAAAAATGGCTAAAATTCCAGTTGAAATTTTTTCAAAGTCCCTTAAAAATTTTCCCATTTTTGTCCCAATTCTTCCCATTCCCATTGAAACTTTTCAAATCCCTCTCAGAATTGTTGAAATTCTGTTGAAGCTTTTAAAATTCTCTCTAGAATTTTCAAAATCCATGTCCACATGTTTACAATTTCACGTCAAAAAATGGCTAAAATTCCAGTTGAAATTTTTTCAAAGTCCCTTCAAAATTTTCCAATTTTTGTCCCAATTCTTCCCATTCCCATTGAAACTTTTCAAATC